>NC_056732.1:697617166-697679666 GCF_019279795.1 Protopterus annectens | reverse complement strand
GGTTTCCCATGTTGGTAATGACCAGGTCTAGGATATTGCTGCCCCTGGTGGGGGTGTGAATACATTGATCCAAGGCGTTGGAATTTATGAATTCTAGAAAACGTTGAGCAAAAGAGTTGGTACAGGAGTAGTTTTCCCAGTTAATGGTGGGGTAGTTGAAATCTCCCATTATTAGGGTGTTGGGTTGTACCCTAATACTTTCCAGTGTATCAAGAAATGAGGAGTGTGAATCCTGGGGCATGGTGGGGGGTCTGTAGCAAGCTACAATTTGGATTGCGGTCTTGCCCAGAGTTAGTTGCACTTGGGTAATCTCGGATGCATTATGCTGTGCAACTAGCCTGGTGGTGTGGATATCCTTAATGAATATGGACACGCCTCCGCCTTTAGTGCTTCTTTCTGGGTTAGGTGGCCAAAAGGTGTGGTATGAATTGAAGCCTGGTAATGCAGGGGTGCTCTCTGGAGCTTTGAACCAGTCTCTCTCACTGCACAGATGTCAATGTTCTCCATTTTAAGGGGGCTCTGCTCGACAGGGGCACAGGAAAATAATTTTCTTGGGCGGCGAAAGCCAGGATACATTTTTTTGGCTAGGCTTGTATGGGCCCTAGGGCAGATAGCCTAGTACCTACCTATGAACCTATGAACCTATGTTGTGACTTCCTACATTTTGAAGCAAATCGCACTATAGTAGGGGCAGGGAAATGCATCCTTTCCCTCACTATAGTGCAATGCCAGAGTTTGTATATCTAATTAGCAGAGGGTGTGGGGGGATTCTTCCACCACATGGGGGGTGCAGGGGGGCTTGCCCTCTTGCAAAAATGTGTTATTGTTTACCGGAAGTGTAGTATTTCTGGTAAAGTTGACATTTCTGAGATGCTAACTTTACCAAAAATACTTCCTTCTACATTTTATGATCGAATTTCTGTAAAGTTGAAAGTCATAAACTCGAAACCAGAATCTCAAATTTAGAGAAACTTGAACATATGAAAGGGATAAAAAAAAAATTAACACCTTTCAAATGACCCCTCACACCCCCCTACTTAAATATGCCTACTCCAAGACTGCACTATAGTGAGGGAAAGGGAAATCTCCTATTCCGCGCTATACGCGTAAGCGTAAAATGGAAGATTTTCCATTCCTCCGCTATACTGCGGTCACGGAACATTCACATTTAAATTGCTAGGGTACAGGGGGACCTGCCCCCCTGCAATAAGGCAAGTTAACTTTTTATTTTTTTAAACCTAAGGCTCTCATTCACAATTTCGAGTGAATGGAAGTTCGAGATTCTGGTCTCGAGATAATGAATTTCGAGCTTCCATCCATTCGATCTTGTGAAGGGGAACTATATATATATATATATATATATATATATATATATATATATATATATATATAAAGCACTTAGTTTAAATGAGTACATGAGTAGAAGTTAATGAATAAAAGACTATTAAAAGTCTGATACGGGACTGATTAATGCTGACATTACACAGTAATATTTTAAGGCTAATATTGTTATAAACTAATATCAAACATTGCAAATATTTACAATGAAAACAACTGACATTGGTACTGTTTTCTGATATTTTTACTCATTTAAACTAAGTGCTTTCTTAGTTAGATGCCACACTTGAACCGATCCCCTGGGCCTTAATGTTTTTTTCTAACATTTTTCAGTATTTATTTGTAACATTTTTCAATATTTATTTCTAACATTTTTCAGTGTACTTCCACCTTAGCAATTATAGCTACGGTTTTCACTATGTAGGTTTTCACTGGTGCTGCGGTAGCATTGTCGCCTCACAGGTAGACTTTGCCCGTTCTATTCTCAGTTAGAGCGTCTTCTGTGTGGCGACATGCGTGAATGGGCGTTCCTTCGTTGAAGGTTGTGCATTAGGCCCGGCAAGCCAGCACGTAAAAATCTACTGCCAATCATTAGCAGACCGAAGTTCCGCTGTGGCGACCCCTAACCGGGAAAACCCAAAAGACACAAAGACACAAACAAGGTTTTCATTTGTGGATTTATACAAATGTTCATTAATATTATGTTTTTTACAGACAAACCAGAAGTATTTATTTGGTACGAGCTTTGTTAAAAGTGTTTCAGTTTATAAGTTATTAATATTTATTCTGATAGATGTTTAGTGGTAGATCTTTTTGTTAGTTAATTAGTCATTTTGCTAGTGAGTTGGTTTCTTAATTTAGAAAGTTTGGATTAATATAGTACGGATTAGTACTTTAGCCTTAATAAGCTGTTCTAATTTGTCTCTAGCTTTTAATTTTCAGTTCAAACTATGGTGTAAGGGGAGGGGGACTTGGTTAAAGGAAAGAGTTTAATGCTTTTATTGCTTTTAACAGAACCACCCTTTGGAACCAGTCCCTTGCACCAAATGACCTGATTATATATAAATTGTTCATTATACTCACCTAGGATTGCGTGCTTGTGTCTTTCAGTAAAGGATATTCCAAATTTAATTCAACTGTGGACTACCTACTATTTGATTATTTTGTAGTACGTATTTTAAAGTTTGAATTTTATTAGTGAACTATGTGCATATCATATTTCAAGGAGTGAACTTCACACCCTCCAAACTGCAAAGTTTCTTCTTGGTTTATTTTTGACCCAGTACAGGTTGCATACTGGGTTTTATGAGACTTCGAGGGATACCAAAGATTTTTCTTTTTGCAGGTATAAATTATTCAATGCAGTGTATACAATGCAATATAATAATCAAATGATTATGGTAGGGGGGATTTCGGTATAGTAAAGGACCCAGGCATGACTATTTGCAGACAAAAATCGAATGCCTTGTTCTGCACATAATTTAATAATTTATTCAAAGGAACCTAATCTGGTAGATACTTAGGAATTAATACATCCAGGTGCAAAAGATTACACTTTCTTAGGCCCAAAGGAGAATACATCTAGTTGATTATAAAAATGTATCATCATTGGTAGAGTTATGCAAACACAGTAAGGGTTGATTACAGACCAGCAGGTTTGTCAAGCCACCAAGTGGTATGGCTGGAAGTGACACACATTACTAGTAGGCAGAGGAATAGGATGCGGGAATAAGACCCACTGTTTATACAATCAAATGAGAAAGGTGATAAGCTAAGAGGGTAGATTAGGCAATGCTAGAAACTAAACTATTGGGCTGGCTTTTTGTGAAAGACGAAGTGGAAAATGTTTAAACAACAACTAAGGGTGCATGTGATTATTCCTATGGAGAAGGAAAGGACCCAGTGAAGCAAAAAAAAATCAAAAAGCTGGAACCAGAGGCTGCCAGGTTGAAGCAGCACTATATGGATAATGACTGCAAAGAGAAAGTTTTATTTAACAATATACAACCCCAACAAAGATCATACAAGGGCCTCCAATATTTGGAATTACAAGGAAGAAGGAAACATTTTCTTGGGCAAAATGCATAAACTCACACAAATTCTTAGCCCAAAGACTCAGGGAGAGATATTCATTACTACATTCAAAGAAGGGGAAGCAAGACGTGCCTACGATGCCTTGGGAAAAATACCATGTTTAATACCTAGACAGAGAGGTTAACAAAGTAAAAGAAGATGCTAGTGAGGTATCACCAGAATATGTTAGATTTCCCCAGATGATAGCTAATGATGACAAAGTGCTTAGTTGAAATATTATGATACCAGACTGATATGTCACATCTGATGCATTAAGTTCAGGAAATACTCCAGGGTGGAATATGACTACTGTTTACTTCTATAAGAAATTCAAGAAGGAATCTGCTCAACTCTAAAGAGAGAAGCAGAGGGGAGGAGATCACTACCTACTACCTGATACACCTAAATTTGCTGATATACTGTTGATAATCAAACTATGTAAGCACCCAGCTGAACCAAGTGATTAAAGGCCCATTTTGTTATTAACAGTGAACTCTAAAAACTGTGCTGTGATAATGGCCAACAGACTATAAGTGAAAATACAATATCTGACAAATCCAAGGTAACAAGATTTCATTAGCGGCAGAATAAAGAGAGAGCCTGGCTCAATTAGGCTATCCTTCAATGTGAAAAGACTGAGCAGCTAGAACTTTATGTGGATGGTCATACAGAGATACTGCACACCACAACAACTTATTGACCAATGTATGATTATATACAATGATCTGACATCAAGGTAAATATTAATGCAGTCATTCAGTCAGTTTCCCCCACATTCAGAAGCACCCTCAAGAGATGCCAGTTCCTTAAACTGACTACAGAAGAACAAGCCATTTTTGGGCAGTCACTGCAGCTCTTGGGCTAATCCCCATAGCACAACAATCCATAATTCCATCAAAATGCTTTTGTTGGGGCCATATAAGGGACAGAATCTAGAAATCTGGTACGGGGCATAATATATCACATTGCAAAATATTTGCAGATATCAGATTTGCATAAAATGTACAAAAGAACATGATCCTTCATCTAAATAAGGTACAAATCTGATCTAGTCACATTGTGTTCATTCTCTGCAGACTGCAGAGCAGGCCACTTATTTAAAGCATCCATGTCAGCTGATATGGGAAAGCTGACAGAGTTAAATACAACGGATACTTATAAAGAGATAAAGAAGAAATTCTTAAGGTGTTTAAGATTACATTACCCTTCTAATTCATGGTGCAGGAAATAAATCTGACAGCCCTACCCAAAATGCTCTTCATTAATAGGCACCATCTGTACAAAATAAGAGCAGAAAAGCTTGACAAATAGTTTAATCTAATTATACTTTCTACCTGGCTCCAAACCATAAGAGTGAAGAGGAACAAGGCATTAACAACAAAGGAAAGATTAAAACATAGGTTCCCAGACTTGGAGACACGCCAAGGCTGCACTTAAACAGCAAATGATGAGAACAAGATGAAAGTCTCACCGGTGACAGTTCTAACTGGAAGTAATGGTTACCAAAGTAGTAACAAGAGACAATGGGTCTAAGGAAGGTTAGGGATGTTGACACGGTATAGGATCCAGGGACCTAGATGAATAAAGAATAAATGGGGGGCTCCATTAGTGAAGAACAAGGAATGGAGATGTTCTACACAATCTGATTCAATAAGCACTATCTAGCAAAAGGGAAAGCTACTGGTTGGACCAACTAGCTTAAAAGAAATACACTATTTTCGAAGGGCATGTGGGTTAGGGAGGAAGAAGAATTTAAGAAACACAAAAGATCAATGAATGGATGGGAAAGGGGACTATTCTGTGGTGGCATTACCTGAAAATCAGAACAACAGACAATGAAATGTGTTGACTGGATGGATGTTCTAAGAGATGTATAACTTTACGCAGTTACTGACAGAGATGCAATGGGGGTTATTAGAAGGTCATGACTGTATCCTTAGAATAATCAGAGGATGGGGAGATTGACAATAGATAGATTAACTAAGACCAAAATGGGAAAAAAATTGATAAATTGGGAGATTCAATAGGAGATCTGGGAGGAAATTATGAAGAAGTGGTGCCCCCTCAGGTTTTCACCTGCAGTTCTGTTACTTTACATAAAACATGGAATGTATAACAGCATTCATTGTTTAGACTTAAAGGCTGGGAGTGGGTTCAAACCTATAACAGAGAAGGCTGAATTCTACAATATGATCTGGTATTGCTCAGTGGTAAATAATATTTGTAAGACCATGCTTTAACCACTAGAAAGCACATTCCAAGTTTGTCCGATCCCATATTTGTCTTGTTGAGTAATAAAGTGAGCAAAAAAGAATTGGGTGTCATGGTTTATGACTTGTTTAGACAAGTTTCTGCAACAACTTTGGCTGTTGTTTTTAAGTGCTAGGTAAAGCATACCTTGTGACTGATCTAAGGAAATGTCGACATACAATCATAGACGGGATATTAATAATACTGTGGTAGTGAATCTACTATGAAACTGGTACATTTTTCTACAAGTCTTAACAGATTAAGATTGACAATGCTCATTTTGCAACTGCGGTGGAGTTGAACACTAAGAGAAGCATGGAATAAGAAAGACATACCACTGCTGAGCCTAGGATACACAGTAAGAGGAGCATGAAAGAAGGCAGACACAGGGCATTCCGGCAGGAAGCAAAGACTAAAGCTACTGAGGGGCAGCTACTGTAGCTTGTATATTTAAAGCACACCTTACTAATGCAGTTCAATTCTCTTGCCTCAAACATTAGAGGGAATTCTGGGAAGAGTGTTAAGGACATTGTGTAAATGGAGTAGAGTAGACAATCTGAGAATATGGAAGAGAAGGCCATTTTCCTGTGGAAGAAAGTGCAACCTGTCTGAACTGGATTTATTCTACTTACACAGAAAAGCTAGAGGAATTCTACAGGTTGCTTTAGATCTTTTGGTTTCCTTTGAGTCCTTCAGATGAGACGTTAAACCAATGCCCCATCTGCTTGAGTTGGTGGTAGCTCAGGTGGATGTAAAAGATCCCACAACACCTATCGAAAAAGAGTAGGGGAAGTTCCCTGATGCCCTGACCAAATTTCTCCTAAAAGTATAAATACCACTGTGGGTCTCTGGTGAAAGGGGCTAGTAACCTAGTCAGACTAACCCGGTCAACAAAAGATAAATAAATAAAAATAAATACATTTTGCAATCTATTGGTGTGTGCCTAATTCAGGGATGGAGGTAAATAAAAGAAGTTAGGAACTTTTAAATGATTTTGTCACAGTAAAGTGCCTGCCTGGTACTGCTACATTTGTTTTAATTTGAGAAATCTCACGGAGAAAGACTACATACATTACTAGTACTTTTTGAGGGAAGCATCTCATTTCCTGTTTGTGTATGTACTATTTCTATTTATTATCAGTAATGTTTTACTTACTACTGAAATCTAAAACACCTCCACATTATGCCCATAAAAACAGTATGAAATATCATAAGCTGTGGAGAATATGGGCATATTTTGATCCATGCTACTGATAAACACATAAACAATGCAGAAATTGTGCTAAGGGCTATATTTGAAGTGATCTGAATGGGGGGGGGGGTCACAATTTCTAATGACTAACAGGCAACATTTACAGGTAACTGCTGGGCTACTGATCTGCAATGATCTTAAGAAGCCTAACCTTGAATACCCCTGGTAGTTTTATCCTTTATATTTTATATCCAAATAACCAATAGATGGGCAGAACACGGATATGTTGGGGTGTTTATATGTTGCTCTTATCCGTGTGGGATAAGAGTACTAAATTTGGGGTGAATATTTAGTTACCCATCAACTCATCCAAGTTACTTTGAATATAGTAAGAAAAGTAATTTGCTGTATATGGAATAGAAAACAATTTCACACCAGCAGAATTCTCTGTGATGCACATTTATACTTCCAACGTTTTCTATTTATGTTGCAAGAGACTGAGGTTCCTTGAGTGGGTTTTATTGCCACCATTGCACTTGTGAATTTGTAATAGGTCTGACAGGATAGGGTATTTTGAGGTTCTAGCAAGGCAGATGTTGCCTCTCAGTATAGAACCTCAGTTTCTGGGTATGGCAGATTTGTGCTGCCTAAAAGAATGTGCATTCCTAAAGAAATGCGTTAATGGAAAGAGCCTTTTCTGTTAAAAGGCTTGGTTCTAATAGAAGCTGGCCTTATTACCTGAGTGTACTGCAACTTTGTGTTACATAGTTTGAGGGATGGGAGCCCTAACTGTCCCTATGCTTTGGATAATGTTGCTACTCAAGAGGTTAAAGTCACTAGACTTCTGGGAATAAAAACTGATAAAATAAGTCCTTGTCCTCGTTTACCTGACATTATCAGAGGGTGTTATTGTGAAATTATCAATATTTTATAAGCGTTGTTAGCAGTGATAAGATGGTCTTATTACCAATATATAAAACTACATAGTTAGGCCTGTAACAGAATATTGTGGATCTGTTTGTGTGTATGATAGAGTGCAGTTAGACAGACTGGAATGAATACAGCACCATTTTACTAGAAGGATACATGGACTGATGTGTATGAGTTATCCTAACAGATTCAGGGCATTATCCTTGTTTACAATCAAATACAGGTTAGTCGGGTGATTTCATTATTATGTGTTAAAGATAGTGGTTTGAAGAACACTGAGGGTATCCACAAAAGAATACACATATTGAATATCAGGGATAATAATCATTTTGTAAATGATTTACCTAGTAAGTTTACTGTTTGGAATAATTCTTTTCATGGGAGGCCTTGTTTGGGGTGGAATATTATTCCATTATGGGTTATGAAATCAGAATCCATTAACTCAAGATTAATTTGGATCAACGGTTAGGTTCAAGGGCATGTAACCCATCTCTTTATGGTGGCAAGCTATTTGAAGACCTTTCTAGGTGTGAGCTTGACCTTTCCTGAACATTTGAACATTATACCTCTCAAGCTCTTAGAGCAAGAAATCTGGACAAAGCCACAGATAATGGGGGACAAAGGCCCCAAAATAGGGACACTTTTTAGACATTGCTCTTACAAACTTAGAAAATACACTGAATAACAGATTTTGCATTAGCATGAGTTTTCTGAAGGATATAAAGTCTGAAAATGAAATGTCTGCCATTATTTTCTGACTTCAGTCCTCAATGATTTGGCAGTGATTTGCTAGAAAACCACAATTTTATGAGAAATAGACCAAAAATATGAGGCAAAAATCTGGACATTCTGCAAAAAAAATCTGGACAGTTGAAAGCTATGTTGAACATTTATAACAGTCTTTATGTTAGCTGTGGATACTGTGTCTATTTCCAAAATGGAGGAAATACAAGCACTGATGAAATCTTCCATAACCACTGATGATCACCTGAACAAACCAGCAGAAAATGTTGCAGATGTTACTTCAGCTATTAACCAACAACCTCAAAGTTCTAGCCAATAACTGCTACAAACTTGCTGAAGCTAGTGAGGTCTTACAGGAATTATCTGTCACCAATGACCAGCATTTGTTCAGTTTGCAACAACTCACTACAGTTAATCAATAACTAGCCACTGTGATGAGCCAATCATCAGGAGCTTCAAGGACTGTTAACCCTATGAAGAAGCTTAGTTTCAATGATGATATCATGGTCTTTCTGACAGCATTCAAGAAAAAGTACAGTTTTGTACCTACCATAAATGTAGATGTTCGAGGATTCCATTGCTGCAGTCCTTACTATTGGGTATAGTCCGCATCCAGTCGGCCCGAATACCAGAGTATAAGGCTGACGTCGGTCAGGCGCGTAGACTGACGTCAGTACGTCAGGGTACTAATGCGCATGACCGGCGTCATATCCTCAGTCTTTTCTTGCCCCAGATGTCAGAAGACCCTAAAAAGACAAGGCCCAAAATACCTGCACCAAAACATGAACAATATATACAAAAATATAAGCAGGTAAATCTCCTACACAACCACCCCTAAACACAGAGCGGCAGGAGGGAGGGTAAATTGGACTGCAGCAATGGAATCCTCGAACATCTACATTTATGGTAGGTACAAAACTGTACTATGTTCTTCGTCTTCCATTGCTGCAGTCCTTACTATTGGGTAGAATCCCAAAGCAGAGGTAAGGGAGGCCGGCAAATCATAAAGAAGCAGGAGCTGACAACATGCCTTGCAAAACAGCTGTGGCAAAACCAGCCCTAGACTTAGAGTAGATAGGAAGGTGATAATGCTTAGAGAAAGTATGCACTGAACTCCAAGTAGCTGCTTCCAAAATATCCTTAGTTGCCACCCCGTAGAAATGCTGTTGAAGTGGCAGTAGCCCTAGTGGAATGAGGCCTAATCCCAGCTGGAACCTCCTTGCCATGATGGGAATAACAAAATGCAATGCAAAAGCCAATCCACCTAGAAATAGTTTGTTTTGACACAGGCTTGCCCTGTGAACTCAAAGCAAAAGAAACAAACAACTGCTGAGACTGCCTAAAATCCTTAGTCCTGCTTAAGTAATAACGCAATTGCCTGTGTACATCTAAAGTATGCAAAATCTTTTCCCCTTTATTTTGGGGGTCTGCATAAAAGGTAGGCAAATGAATAGTTTGGTTTAAAGCCACACTAGAAACCACCTTAGGCATAAAGGAAGGATTAGTGCGTAATGATACCCTATCCTTATGGAAAATCAAAAGGGCTCGACTGCCATAAGGGCCTGCAACTCAGACCCCCTTCTTGCAGAAGTAATACCCAACAAACAAGCAGTCTTCCATGACAAATATTTCAATTCAGCAGTAGCCGCAGGCTCAAAAGGTTGTAGAGTAAGTTTTTCCAACACAAAATTGAGATCCCAAGCAGGAGTAGGAGCTCTACGTGGGGTCTTATATTCTTAGCCCTCTAAGAAACTGCTTGAACAAAGGATGAAAACAATGGTGGGTCACAATCATAGTGAGCTGAGATTGCTGCAGCATGAATCTTGATGGAAGAGAAGGACAGACCCTTGTCCAGTAACTCAGTAAGATATTGAAGAGCCATACTCAAATTAGGCTCAGAAATCTCCAAATTCTTTGCTTTACTCCAAAATAAAAATCTCTTCCATTTTGCTGCGTACACTTTCCTTGTACTAGGTCTTCTAGCTTCCATAATCACATTTAAAACTTGTTGAGGAAGTTGAGACCTGCTGTGTTTCAACACAGAATATGCCAGGCTGTCGGATGAAGAGAGTGAAGCTTGACATTGAGCAGATGACCGTCCTGCTGGGATAACAGATGTGGAATCAAAGGTTAAGGCCATGGAGGCTTCTTTACCAGACTCCGTAGTAGAGGGTACCAGTGTTGCCGAGGCCAATCTGGAGCTATCAAAATCATCCTTGGCCTGTCCTGTCTGACCTTTAACAGTACCCTTGGAAGAAGAGGCAGAGGTGGAAAGGCATACAGAGGAAGGTTTGTCCAACTGAAAGACAGAGCATCCACTTTCCAAGCTGTGTGATGAAACCCCTTTGTGCAAAACTGTGGCAGCTGGTGGTTTAGTGGAGAAGCGAACAGATCTATGTCTGGAGTTCCCCATGACACTGTCAATTTCTGAAATACATGAAGATCCAGTTTCCACTTGTGGGGATCCATGATTTGTCTGCTTAACACATCTGCTAAGGAGTTCTGTGCTCCTGGCAGAAACCTTGCCTGAAGAGTTAGGTGCAAGCGTAGCGCAGTCTCCCATAAAATCATTGCATGCCTGCATAGAGGATAAGAATGTGTTCCCCCTTGTTTGTTGAAGTACCACATGACAGTTGTGTTGTCTGTTAGAATCAACACCTGCCCTGGAAGAAGTAACTCCTTGAAAGCCAGCAATGCGAACTGGACTGCTAACATCTCCTTTATGTTGATATGTAGATGCTGTAGTCTGGCAGGCCACTTGTCTTGTATCCACTTTACATTTAGATGAGCTCCCCAAGCAATGTCTGAGGCATCTGTCGGTAAGATCTGACTCGCCTCTGGCCGGGTCACAGAGAGTCCCTTGTTTAGGTGACATTCCTGAGCCCACCACAAAAATACTCTTTGAAGGCAAGGTATTATTTGAATGACAGTGTCTAAATCCTGGCAGTGCTGTGTCCATACATTTTGAGATACCATTGTAACTTCCTCATATGCAGTTTGGCATTGGGAAGCACCAGAATACAAGATGCCATGAACCCTAATGCTTGAAGGACTGTCTCTGCAGTCAGCACGGACTGATGAGATAGTTGATGGAAGTAAAGTGACAGACTCTTTTGTTTGTCCGGGGTTAAAAAGGCCATCTGGGCTGCTGTATTCAGTCTCACACCCAGAAAGCACATGTCTTGAGAGGGTACTAGACTGGACTTTATTTCGTTCACAGAATACCCTAGGCATCTTAGCACTGCTATAAGATATTCCAGATGCTGTAGAAGGTCTTCCTTTTCTTGAGCCAGAATCAGGCAGTCGTCTAAATAAGGATAGATTTGAAGTCCTTGTAGCCTGAAGTAAGCTATCACTGGAGCCAGAACCTTTGTGAATACTCTGGGCGCAGTAGATAAGCCAAAGGGCAATGCAGAGAACTGATAATGAGAATCTCCAGCTTGAAACCGCAGATACTTCCTGTAACTTAGCCTGATATGCACATGAAGGTAAGCTTCCGTGAGATCTAAAGTTACCATCCAGTGATCTTTGCCCAGCAGGGGTAAAAGCTGTTGTAACGTCAACATCTTGAACTTGGGAATGTCCAGATAAGTGTTGAGGAGAGATAAATCCAAAAGCAGTCTCCACGTGTTCCCCTTCTCTGGTACTAGGAACATGCGAGAATAAAATCCTAGGCCCCTTTCTGACACAGGGACTGGTAGAATGATGTCCAACACCCATCTGTCTTGAGTAATTAAATCCCAATTTCCTTTGAAAAGAGACAGTTGTCCTTCCAAAGGAGCTGCCAGACGAGAATCTACTGGCAGTTGAAAAGGCAGGTCATTGGGTCTGTTTACGAAAGGACTGACCCCTGCCCTCACCAGAAGTCTGAGCAGGTGAACTCCCTGTTCTAGGCCTAAAGAACCTTGAGCCCTGCCCCTACCACGTCTAGACCTACCCCTAGACTGGGAATCATAAGCAGGATATGTCCACCCCTTAGCAGGCCAATTTCTACTAAACTTGGTGGCTGTACCTGCAAAAATCTTTAACAGTTTGCATAGACTTAGCTTTGTCCTCCATTTTCTTTAAAACTGCTTCCACAGGTGAACCAAACAACACATCAGACTGTAAAGGAGCATCCAAAATCCTTGTCTTAACATGCTCAGCCAAATTTTGATCCCTCAACCAGGCATGCCTGCGAAGAACAGAACTAGTGGCAGCCACCCTCGAGGAGGCCTGCACAGCATCAAAACCACATTGCAAAGAATGCTTGCCCACTTGTTCAGACACATAAACTAAATCCAGCAAGTCTTTACAATCAATACCTTCCACCAAAGCATCCACCTTAGATTTCAATTGTGAAAGGAGATAATTTTGATATTTCAGCATGTGAAACTGACAATTCAACGCTCTCATGGCTAGAGTGGAAGAAGTATACACTTTCTTACCCCACCTATCTAACGCCCTTGCCTCTTTGTCAGTGGGAACAGGATTTTTAACCACAGAGGCCTTAACACCTTTAGGCCCCTGAGAAACAGTTTCTGGGTCCGCCCTAGGACTCTTAAACAAATACTTATGAGCTACGGGCACCCTATAGTACCTATCAGGTTTAACAGGAGCAGGAGGCAAAGAATCAGGGTTCAGGGAAGCCTCTGCAAAAACATCTTCCACCACATTCAACACAGGAGGTATAGCTAAGGGCCTATGCTGGGGTAAAAACAAGAATTCCCTAAGCCTCTTCCTGGAATCAGAGTAATCCTGGCCTTCCCATTTAAAGTGCTCCCTCATGGAATGCAGAGTCTCTGAAAATGAAAAATCCTCAGGAGGAGAAGCCGAAGGAGTGGCATCATCCACATCAGAATCAGAATAATGAGGATACTCCTGCAAATCTTCCAGAAGATTCAGAAGCCCCTGAACCCTGTTCAAAACTGTCAAACTCTGGTTCCACTCTAGGCCTCTTATCAGGAGGGCCCATAGAACCTCTAATCATAGTAATCAAATCTTCTGCCATTTTAAGCATATGTTTCTTAGGTACAGAACCCGAAGGCTAGGAGAAGCCCCTACTGAAGCTGAAGTTGGCCTACCTCTAAAAGAAGTTTTGGCAACAGAAGGAGAGGCTCTAACTACTTTGGGAAGAGAGGGAAGAATAGTTACCTGAGAAGCCCCCTCAGCCTGGCCTGCCTCCTGAGAGGGTACATCCTGTAACAGTAAAGTTTCTGCCTGAGACTCTATAGAAACTCCTGGCAAAACCTCTGGCTCCACTGAGCCATCTAAAGAACCGCCGTCCGGGACCGCCGGTTCATCAACCCTAGGCTTCGCTGTTTTGTCCTTGCGCTTCTTGGATGAAGCGGAGTCGGAGCATCCGCCGGCATTTTATAATTGCAACGCTTCCCAAACACTAATCTGGCACAGTCTAACCTCCTCTTAATAGTGCGTTTGTTAAACTTAGCACAAGGGCGGCAACCAACAACGTCGTGCTCAGGCCCTAAACAAGGTATACATAATGTATGGTAATCCCTATGAGGTATTTGTTTCCCACAAGAAATACAGTTATTCACTTTTTCTGACATCCGGTTAAATACTGAGGCAAGAAAAAACCAAAATGTTCCCCAACGGTACTTAGCCAACTCTGATTCGGTCTGAAACTCCGGTTTGAAATATTTCAGAACGCCAACCTGCACTCGCAAAACTGCTTCTGCATCGGATCACGCGGCAAAAAAGACTGAGGATATGACGCCGGTCATGCGCATTAGTACCCTGACGTACTGACGTCAGTCTAATGCGCCCTGACCGACGTCAGCCTTATACTCTGGTATTCGGGCCGACTGGATGCGGACTATACCCAATAGTAAGGACTGCAGCAATGGAAGACGAAGAACATCTGACTCAGACAGACTGGGCTAAAATGCCACTATTTCATCTGACAGGTGAACTGTAGAAGACCTATGTGGACTTGGCAGACACTGATGCATGTAAATGTCAAAAACTAATGAAGTTTTAGCCAGGGTTGTCTTTTCACCTGAAACCCAAATGTAAATTCCACAACTGAATTTTCAACACAAACAGACCAGTAAAGTTGCAAATGGTGGACTTAATATATATTTCTTAAATTGTGGGGAGAACCTGGTGGGAATAATGCAAACAAAATGTTATTATGCTGGCAGTAGAGAGATAAAATGGGTACTCCCTACTAGTTTAAGAAGGTGGATACCCCCAAGTGACCCTACTTGTTTTAAACACTTACTTTTTTCAGCAGACAGACTGTTAACTGAAAGCTTTATGAATGAGATGCATGCATCAAAAACTATCTTCACTTAGATAATATGAGTATACAAAAAAGCAAAACACAAGGCATTACCAATTGAAGTAATTTCTTCCAGTTGTGCAACACATGAACATATACCCAAGTATCATCCAGTCAGTGACAGTAATGTTGTACTTGCAAGCAATTTATTGCTGGTAAACCTACTGTTAGTCAAACCTCGACTGAGAGCAGCTTCATAGGTACTTACTTGCCTATTGATCTGTGAGGCTCTTAAAAAGCCTAGCCTTACATTCCCGTGGTAGATTTTTAGCTCATATATTTTGTGCATGAAGAACAAAACAGCAGACAGAACAAGGACATGATAGGACATTTACTTGTTGCCCCTTTCCATAAAGGACATGGATGCTGTGCAAGTGGTGACTTTAAAATTTTCCTCCCAGTCATCCAAATTTCAATTGAATAGAGTGGGAGAAGCACCTTTCTTTATGTGGCATGGAAAACAGTTTCATAGCAGTGGTACTCTCTGGGATAATAATCTATCCCTGAAACATGTGCTGTTTATATCACAAAGCAGACTGAGATCCCTTGACTGGGTAGGTCTGACATGTTAGGGTCTGTTGAGGCTCTATACATGAGGCAAAGGTCACCTCTTATTAACATGTACAACTCCAAGGAGAGGGACTAAGCTTTGAGGCAGTCTACATAGCTTTTTTAAGATTTAGGTCATGGACGTTTTAGTGAGAAAGTACTGTGGTTATTCCAGTTCTGCTAAGAATTTGGACAGGTACATACTAAAATGGGCATTGTATTCCTTGACTGGCCTAATCAGAGATTAGTACAGTGGAACGATTACATCCCCAGACCTGGAACCATACCTTTAAATATAAGCTGTGAAATGAAAATGACTTCTTACAATAGTGGGTATTTGCTGATCAAAGGACAGTTCATTATTGGCATAGACTCCCAGATCCCTAAAAAAGTAACAAATCTCAGGAGTGCATTGTCAATGTAATAGAACAGTAGTCATGCTTGCAAAGGACACTATTATACATTTCTTTGCCTATAGTTTTTGTCTTTGTTTTGACACCAGCTGTTTGTTTAGGAAAAGTCCTCTTGGAGACTCTAGGATGTCCTCTGAGAATTTTATGAAAGCACCAACTTTACTGTTCATCAGAAAACTTTGTCAGCAGCAGGCCCATGGGATATGACGAAGCTGAACTGTTAAGTATAAAAACTGGAATTGGCTTTCTGACCTTATACTGTTGTTAAGCTTTATCAATTGTAAAGTAATTGCAGAGGAAAGAGAATTACAAAGACTGTTAGATTCAAGAAGTATAATCACACTTAAGTGTGTGCTCAAAAACCTTTAAGGGGCCAGAAAACTGAAGTTATCTGTATGAATGATGACAAGAGAGACAGTATTCCATATCCCAAGTGGAAATGCCAAGTCTTCCATATAAAGTTCTCCATCTAGCTACTTTAATGTGTAACGTAACCAATGATGTGATAATGGTCAAACGTTTCCACAACTGAAATAAGAATCACAACCAAACACTGAATTGTGTTTTCTTGTTCATTTGCATCTGAAAATGAAGCTTGAAAGCCTTGATTTTGTTCAGACTCCAGGCTACACTATTTATCTGAGGTATGATGCTTGCAATCTGTGACTTAAAAGGCACATTTAAATGCCAGTGTTTAAGAGCCATTGTTTTGTTTTGGTTTAATTTAAGCACTTGGGCTTCTGGACAGTTGTTTTACATTAAGAAGGTTTATAGTCTACATTCCTGTGGCAAAAGAGGGTAGCCTCTACCCTTCTAAATTGGGAATTGCTGGTTGGAGGCTTATTGTGCCTGTTATTCTGAAAGTGTCTTAGTTCTGGTTTAAGCACTTAGGCTCCAAACCAGTTATTTTACACTAGGAAGATTTGTGGTCTACACTCTTGTGGCAGGAGAGTGTAGCCTATACCCTTCTAAGCTGGGAATTGCTGGTAAAGGCTTATTGTACCTGTTACTCTAAGTGTCTTTTTTCTGGTTTAGGCACTTAGGTTCCAGACCAGTTGTTTCACACTATGAAGATTTGTTGTCTACACTCTTGTTGGAGTATTCCACTAAATTGCTGCTTTATTTGCACTTTTTTTTTTCGCTGTTGTGACTGAGATTTTCTGCACTTTGAATTTCTAGTAGTTCTGCATTTTGTAGCATAGGCTTGATTCAGGCTTGTTGAATCTAGACTGTTTGGTATCATTTGAGCACTAAAACCAATCATCTTACATTAAGGGGGTCCCACTGCACCCTTGTGGCAGATGTGTGCAGCCAAGGATCCATCTTAGTTGGGGATTGCTGGAATAAGGTTCAGCCTTGGGCTTTCTCTTTGGTTACTTTGTTTAAAATCGTTTAACTTCACTTCTATTTAATCATCGTGTTTGTGTGGGCTTGTGCTCACTTTACCGGAGCTGCTCAGAGATTGCACTCCTGCCCTGCGAGCAACTCAGCAGCGCATTGTGAAGCACTGACACAGATTTCTACCCCTAGCCCTTCATAGAATAGCTGCTTTTTGTTAGTCTTACAGCAAAACCTGGTCCATCTAGCCCACTCCCCACTAGTTATTACAGTATACACCTGCCATAATGGACAGACAGTTTCAAACCCGTTTCCCACCATTTCTCCAGCCAGCCTGATTAACATGGGCATCCTAAAGCAATGTAGCAATTGCTTCATGTATACCGACAACCAGTTACTTCTAGAACAAACAAATACAAACATGTCAGAGCTGTACCTCTACTATGAATTTGGAGTCAGTTCCCTCATATAACAAACCAGACATCAAACATGTTGTCAGCACACACACTTCACCTCTTGCACATAAGCTCACAACACATAAACCCACATACACAGAGGTAATCGCTAGAAGCATGCCTAAAGATCAGAGACCTCCCAAGCACAAACCTACTGCATGCACTGGAGACCCAACAGAATACACTACACATAATACACACAACAGTGTCTCAGCCAATAAGCCTCTGAGGCAAAACACTACAAAACCAAATGTCTTTGTCGCAGGCGACTCCATACTGCCTGTCAGGTGACAGGATCTATCAGATCACACACGCATTCAAGTCTCTCAACAACAAGTACTGTTATGACTCTGTCATAGTCAATGTTGGAGTGAATGACTTGAGACGTACCTCACTAGACAATATGAAGACAGACATGACTGAGCTCTCAGATTACGTATCCCAGGCATGTATGTCCCTAGCCCTAAGCATCATTCTACCTTCACCCAGGAAGATGCCTCAATGTAAACAAAAAAATGATTGACATCAACAATTGTCTTAGCTTCTGGCATCAATCCAGGGGGATCCAGCATCTGTCAGCCTGGGAAGATATGGTCGATAGACAACGCTGTTTTGCCAGAGATGGTCTTCACCTGTCACATCTTGGCTTTCGGTTACTGGCAAAGGTACTTGCCTCCTCCATAGTGTCTTTTTTAGGCAATGTCATAACAATAAAATTCCCAACAGAAACAAAATCCACTAGAGACAAACTCAAGGTTATGCTGCTTAATGCTAGGAGTCTAAATCGGAAACTGCATTCACTGGAAGCACTCCTTATCTTGGAAGATACCAGTGTCTATGCAGTCACACAGATATGGTTCAAGGCTGCAGAGAGTATCCCGGCCATGCAAGGCTACAATGACTTCCACATGCTCTGACCTCAAAACGAGCATGAAAGAACCAAAGACTGAGGTGTAACCATCTTCATTAAAGCAAGTGCACCTCATGATTGGTCAAACAGTATGAATGCCTAGAGCTACTCCAAGTCCAACTAACTTTAGGAAAACCCCCCTTCCATATCATTGTTAGCTATAGGTCCCCCACCATGAACCGTGAGAACCACTCTACCTACCTAGACCTACTTGAGTCACTCATTACACAGCCAAACGGCTTGGTCATGGGTGATTTCAACTATCCTTCCATCGACTGGGAGTCATACCTGAGCACAATCACACTTGCCCTAAGGTTCCTGGGCTTTGTTAATACAGATACTCTGGAAAAAGAAGTTATGTCTTACCATAACGTTCCATCTGTATTGTTGATCCTCGTTCAGTGATTACGCATGGGTATCGGTTCCGAGCTCGGAACCGAGCCGGCCATTTTCAAAGCTCACATCAGCTTCAAACTCTCGAGCTAAACTCTTATCCCTGTTACCTCAGATTGAGTTTGCAAGTCAAAGAAGGTAGAGGCTACCTCTGGTCAAATAACCTAAGAGAACCAGATGGTGAGATCCACGAGAAACCACAGGAGGGGGAAGGAGGGAGGGTCGTAATACTGAACGAGGATCAACAATACAGATGCAACATTATGGTAAGACATAACTTCTTTATCTGATATTGTTAATCCTCGTTCATTCCTTATGCATGGGACAGAGTCCCCTGCTACCTCTATTCCTGGGAGGCTCTCATGGAAGGACATTCCTGAGCACCATAGAACCGAAAGATGCTCTTCCCCTGGAGGCCAAATCCAATTTGTAATGACTGATGAAGGAATGAGGTGTACCCCAAGTTGTAGCTGCACAGATGTCATGTAAAAAAGCTCTGGCATGGAAGGCAACAGAAGTTGCCACCGACCTTATTGAATGAGCTTTCATGGTAGTAGGCAACGAGATATTATCCTGTGTATAAATAAAGGTCACACAGTCCTTCAACCATCTAGCTAATGTGACCTTAGTAACAACAGATCCTAATCTAGGTCCAGAAAAGGCCAAAAATAACTGGTCAGATTTACGAAAGGGCCTAGTCCTGTTTAAGTAAAAATGGATTTGCCTGTGTATATCTAGGGTATGTAGGCAATACTCTCCTCTGTTTGAATGATTGGGAAAGAAAACTGGCAATTCAATGGCTTGATTAATGGACATTTCAGAGATCACTTTAGGCAGAAATGACAGATTAGTTCTCAGAGACACTCTATCTCTATGAAAAATCAAGTATGGACTCTTGATACATAAAGCTTGAAGCTCAGAAATACGTCTGGCAGAAGTAATAGCAACCAAAAACAAGGTTTTCCATGACAAATACTTGAGGTCACAAGAAGAGGCTGGTTCGAAAGGTGACATTGTCAGAGCTTGTAGAACTAATGATAAATCCCATGGTTGAATAGGTTCTCTAAAATGTGGCTTCAGATGATTCACACCTTTTACGAAGGTCTTGCACAATTTATGGGACATAAGAGAGGAATCTTGGACACCCTCATGAAAGTTAGAAACTGCAACCAAATGAACTCTAATGGTAGAGGCCGATAAACCCGATTGAAAAAGTTCGGCCAGATAGTCTAGTACTATCGACACTGGTGCTGAAAAGGGGTCTACTTGTTTATCTTTCAGCCAACAGGTAAATCTTTTCCACTTGCTCAGATAAGTAATTCTAGTGGAAGACTTATGAGAAGCAATGAGAATATCACATACTGGTAAAGAAAGATCATTCTGCCTGGCAATAAAGGGAATTGGAGTAGCCAAGCCGTGAGCTTCAGGCTGATCAAGTTGGGATGAATCAGGTTCTGTGGGTGTGAGATCAACTCCAGGGTTGGATGGAGAATCCATGGTCGATCTAGTAGGTGAGGCCAAAGGAAGGGGAACCAAATCTGTCGAGGCCAATATGGTGCTATGAGGATCACCTTTCTCTTCAACCGACGGGCTTTCTTCAGAAATTGGGGAATGAGGGGAAAGGGTGGAAATATGTAAAGAAAACCCAAGGGCCAATCGTGGACTAAAGCGTCCCTGGGTGACTGTCCCGGAGGAGGAATCAGGGCGAAGTAGTTACTGCATTTGTAGTTTGTCGGGGATGCAAAGAGGTTGTAGCAAGGACAGCCCCAGCGGTGGAAGATCTCCACCACTATCAAGGGATTCAGGGGACCACTCATGAGGTTGAAGAATGCACCTGCTGCGTCTGTCTGCTATCACATTGGAACTCCCGGAAATATGCGTTACTAGCAGAAAATGGTTGGTAGCCATAGCCCATTGCCATATTCTCATGGCCTCTCGAAAAAGGGGGTAAGATTTGGTTCCACCCTGCTTGTTGATGTACCAGACCACCGCCATGTTGTCTGATTGAATTGCAATTGTCCCAGACAGCAGCAGGGGATGGAATGCTTGCAACGCCAGAAGCACCACCCTCAGCTCTACAACATTTATATGCAGATGGGCCTCCAGTTCAGACCAAGTGCCTTGGACTGTCTGTCCCTGACATAGTCCCCCCACCCCATCAGGGAGGCATCCGTGGTCACTGTGGCCTTGGGTTGCTGGGGGGGGGAGAAGGGGCGAGACCATTGTGAGAGATTGTGTGTCATCCACCAATTTAAATCCTGTTTGCACCTGTGGGTTACTGGAATCATGGCTGAAAGAGGATGCTGAAAAGGATACCATTGGGGGAGCAGTAGCCATTGTAGAAGCCTCATGTGAAACCTGGCCAGGGGAACATTGGTGATTGAGGCTGCCAAGGAACCAAACAGCTGTAGAAGTGAGTGAGCCGTGGATTTTTCCTTTGAAAGGATTGGAATTAGTTGTTGGTTTATCCTTAGAATTCTGTGCTCTGGAATAGCAGCTCTGCAGTTTTTTGTGTCCAAGATAACCCCTATGAATTCTGTCGACTGAGATTGGCTTTCTGCCAGTTTATGGTTATGCCTAGTCTTTGAGCAGCAAGGAGAGAGTATGCCAGGGCTTTTTCCAGTAGATGTCTGGTGGGGGCAGAAATGAGCCAGTCATCTAGGTATGGAAACACCTGGAAACCTTGAAGTCGCAAGTGAGCTGTGACAAAGTACAGTTTTGTACCTACCATAAATGTAGATGTCTGATAGACATGCAACTGCAGTCATAACATGTGGGTTGTCCTGCCTCAGGCAGCCCTCGGTCGGCCGGATTCCAAAGTCTGGGTCTGACGTCGGCTGATGTCGCATTTCTCTCCGACGTCAGAGTGGCTGGAGTACATAAGCATCAGCCGACGCCATTTTCTTCAGTGTTTCTTGCCCCAGATGCCAGGTGCCCTCCAAGGAAGGCTGTAATCAAATTGGAAGACAAAACAGGATTCCAAACAAATACATGAGCAATAAAACAAATACACCATAACAGATATCCCCAGCTAAGAGTAAGGGGGATAGGAGTGGACCCTAGGTATAGAGGGGTATGGAGGGAGGGAAAACCCGACTGCAGTTGCATGTCTATCGGACATCTACATTTATGGTAGGTACAAAACTGTACTATGTCCTTCAAGAATGCAACTGCAGTCATAACATGTGGGTAGAATACCATAGCTTAGCTGGGGGAGGAGGTATGCTCTAGGAGAGAGATGGTGTGGCAATCAAACCCTGCAGGACTGCCAAAGCAAAGCCTGCTCTGGATCTGGAATATAGAGGGAGATTGTAGTGTTTGAAGAATGTATGCACGGAGCTCCATGTAGCAGCTTCTAGAATGTCCTTTGTAGGCACCCCTCTTAAAAATGCTGTAGAGGTGGCTGTAGCTCTGGTGGAATGTGGTCTGACATAGGCTGGAACAGTCGTCCCATGAAAGGAATAACAGAATCTGATGCAATGTCCAATCCATTTAGAAATAGTCTGTTTTGAAATTGCTTTTCCTTGGACTGCAGGGGCGTAAGCTACAAAAGCTGTTCAGACTTCCTACTGGCCTTGGTTCTGTCCAGGTAGTATCGAAGTTGTCTATGAATGTCCAAGGTATGCAAAGTCTTTCCCCTTATTCTCAGGATTGGGGAAGAAAGCAGGCAGATGAATGGCTTGATTTAGAGAAACCCTAGATACCACCTTTGGCATAAAAGTAGGGTTGGTCCTTAATGAAATCCTGTCTCTGTGGAAAATAATAAAGGGTGGTATTGCCATTAGGGCCTGTAGCTCCGAAACCCTTCTTGCTGAGGTAATTGCCAACAGGAAAGCTGTTTTCCATGAGAGAAATTGCAAGTCAACTGAAGCTGCTGGCTCAAAAGGAGGTAGAGTCAGTTTTTCTAAGACAAAATTGAGGTCCCAGGCTGGCACTGGGGCCTTTCTTGGTGGCTTAATGTTCTTGATTCCCCTGAGGAATTGTCTTAGTAAGGGGTGAGAGAAAACAGGAGGATCAGTGTTGTATCTGGCTGAAATAGCAGATGCATGTATCTTTATTGAAGAATATGAGAGGCCGCTCTGCAACATATCTGCCAAATATTCCAAGATGAGTGGGATGTAGTAATGATGCATCATGTCCCTTGCTGGTATTCTAATTGCTGAATCTTTTCCACTTTGCTAAGTAAACCTTTCTGGTGGATGGTCTTCGAGCCTCTGTTAGTATCCGCTGAACTTCCTTGGAGAGAGATAAGCTGAAGTTATTTATGGGATCTCCCAGGCTGTTAGCTGCAGTGTCTGAAGGCTTGGAAGCAGTGTTTCGAAATTGTGTTGAGTCAAAAGTAGAGGCCACTGAGGGAGGGCCCACCTCCTGGTGTGACATATGCTCCGTAATAGTGGGTACCAGTGTTGTCTTGGCCAATCTGGAGCTATTATGATTCCCTTGGGCTTCTCTGCTTTGATCTTTAGTAATACTGAGGTCATCAATGGCAGAGATGGGAATGCATAGATTGCTAGGGAGTTCCAGTTGAATGAAAGGGCATCTATTTTCCAAGCCTTTGGATGGTATGTCCTTGTGCAAAATTTTGGTAGAAGATGATTGAGGTGAGAGGCAAATAGGTCGACTTCTGGCTTGCCCCATGTCGAAGTGAGTTGTCTGAAAGCCTTCGGATGTAACCTCCACTCGTGTGGATCTGTGAAATTCCTGCTTAGGCTGTCCGCCAACACATTGTCTTTTCCTGGAACAAACTGGGATTGTAACTGGATGTTTAGACTCAGTGATTTCTCCCAAAGCTGCATTGTCAGTCTGCAAAGAGGGTAAGAGTGGGTGCCCCCCTGCTTGTTTATGTACCACATCACAGTGGTGTTGTCTGTCCGTATCATTAAATGGCCTTGCTGGAGTTGGTGTTGAAAAGCCTCGATAGCATGCATTACTGCCAGCATTTCCTTTTGGTTTATATGCAGATGTGTTTCCTTTGGAGACCATTGTCCTTGTATACACCTGCCTTCCATGTGCGCCCCATCCAAGGTCTGAGGCGTCTGTAGTCATGGTCTGTGTTATCTGTGGTTTTGAATGACATACCTGTGTTTTCCTAGCTCACGAGGCCCACCATAGGAATTCCTTTTGTAGGCATGGAATGAGTGGTATGATTGTCTCCAAGTTGTTGCTGTGTTGAGACCAAATGCTTTTAGGTACCATTGAAGCTTTCTCATGTGTAGTTTTGCTAATGGTACCAGTAGAATGCAGGATGCCATGTAACCCAGGGCCTGTAGGAATCTCCTTGCAGTCATCTGGGTGAGTTTTGCTAAACCTTTGAAGTATTGAGTTAACTTCTCTTGCTTGTCTTCTGTCAGGTAAGCCATCTGAGAGGCTGTGTCTAGTTTGGCTCCTAAGAAGATTATTTGCTGGGATGGCTGCAGTCTTGACTTTTGGAAGTTGACTGTGTATCCCAGAGCTTGAAGTAATCATATGACATAATCCAGGTTCTTTGTCAACATCAATTTGTCGTCTGCTTGTATGAGGCAGTCGTCCAGGTACGGGTAAATTTGTATACCCTGGAGCCTGCAATGAGCAATTACTGAAGCCAGGCATTTTGTAAATACTCTGGGCGCAGTAGATAAGCCAAATGGCAATGCTGAGAATTGATAATGCTCTGGCCCTGCAAGAAATCTGAGGTATCATCTGCAGCTGTGTCTGATAGGGACATGCAGGTATGCCTCCTTGAGGTCCAGAGTAATCAGCCACGACTCCTTGCCCAGCATGGGAAGGAGTTGCTGTAGAGTCAGCATTTTGAACTTTGGTACTATGAGAAAGGTGTTTAATGCGGACAAGTCCAGTATTGGTCTCCATTGAGATTCTTTTCTTGGAACAAGGAACAGTCTTGAGTAAAACCAC
The DNA here is from genome assembly GCF_019279795.1 of Protopterus annectens. Taxonomy (NCBI): domain Eukaryota; kingdom Metazoa; phylum Chordata; order Ceratodontiformes; family Protopteridae; genus Protopterus; species Protopterus annectens. Next base: position 697,654,906 of record NC_056732.1, on the reverse strand, counting down.
TGTTCTTGTTCTTGTTGTGGAACTCTTTCTATTGCTTTCATTCGAGTCAGCAGAGTGATTTGCTTGATAGCCTCTGCCCTTTGATGTTGTGGTAGATTTGGCATGCCTTGTTTTCTTGGTAAGGTATGAAAATGAAACCTGTACCCTCGGTCTATAATGTCCAAAATCCATTTGTCCTTTGACAGTCTGTGCCAGTTTTCTGCAAACAGAGATAATTTCCCGCCCAAGGGAGCTTCTAGTTGTTCCCTGGTAGGCGGTAGTAGAGGAAAGTCATTGAGTTTGTGGTTGTTGGGCAGGTGAAACCCCTGCGTCACTTCTTTGGTTTCCTGGCTGCCATTGTCGTCCCCTGTAAGGGCCTCTGTATTGGCCTCTTCCTCGGCCACGTCTGTTCTTACCCCTTTGAAACTTTTCTGAATTAGGAAAGGACCAGTTTTATGAAGGCCAATTCCTACTGAATCTGGGGGGTTGAACCTGGAGGAAATCTTTCACAGTCTGAACTGATTTTGCTTTTTCTTCGATGGTCTTTACCACATCCTTAGCATTTGCACCAAAAAGCTTGTTCTTTTCCAAAGGTGCATCCAGAAGTTTTGCTTTTACATGATCTGGTAGAGGTTGATCTTTTAACCAAGCATGTCTACGCATCACTGCCCCTGTCACAGCTGCCCTACATGAAGCTTCCAGTGCATCATATCCACACTGCAGGAAGTGATTGCTTACTTGCTGAGTGTTATGTACAGCTTCCTGCAAAGTCTTCCTGTCTAAAGGATCAGGAGAAGCTAATGTTTTTTGTAAATCTTCTAAGAGATAATCCTGATATTGGAACATAGGAAAAAGGCAATTTAAAGCTCTCATAGATAAGGTAGTGGATGTGTAAACCTTTTTACCCCATCTCTCTAATGACCTTGCTTCCCTGTTGGAGGGCAAAGGATTTTTGAGGTGGAGGCTGAAACTCCTTTAGGCCCCTGTGAAATAGTTTCCAAATCAGCAGTATGGGCCCTGAATAAATGGGAATGAGTTTCTGGGACCCTGTAATACCTGTCTGGCTTGGCTGGAGCAGGAGGAAGAGAATCAGGGGTAGCACTAGAATCAGAATACAAATCATCCAGAACATCAAGTACAGGAGGAATAGCTAAGGGCCTGTGCTGAGGCTTCTTAAGAAAAGTCCTAAGGCATTTCCTAGAATCAGAATATTCCTGACCCTGCCACTTGAAATGTTCCCTCATGGTGTGCAGAACTTCCCCAAAAGAAATATCCTCAGGAGGGGAGGCCGAAGGTATGGAATCTTCTGCATCCGAGTCCTCATGGGTCTGGAAGAGCTCTTCCTGGCTATCTGAGTGGACAGAGCCCTCAGAGTCTTCATCTGAAGGAGAAGGGTCAGAGGGTTCAACCCGGGGCCTTTTATCAGGAGGAGGCTGGGATGCTCTCTCAGGATGGGCCTGTGAACCTCTGATCATGGAAATTAAATCAGCAGCCATGGACATAATTTGTGTCTCCGGAGTCGGCTGAGGTAAGGATTTGGAAGCAATATGCTTTGTTTTGCTGGCTGCCTTAGCCCTAGTGTAGGCCTTAATAGACATGGCCATAGCAGGCCTGGCAGCTCCACGTGCAGGAGTGACCTTGTCTACAGCAATGGTCTCGGCATTTCCTCGGTTCGTATCCGGAGGAAAGTCTATAACTGGCGTCGGAGTAATATCTGGAATCGAGTCGCGGTACGCGTGTCTTCGGTTCGAGTGGTGGAGAGACCGTCTCAGAGGGAACCGGAGCACGGGCGCTAGGTTTTGGCGGGGAGTCGGTGGTAGACGCGGGCCGAGGATGTCGGTCCCGGTCTTTCGCTTTTGGGAGTTTGCGCTGTCGGAAGATCCGACGACATGGTGTAAGCAAATTTGTCGCCGAAAAAATCTTCAGCGAACTCCGCCCGGCACCTGAGAGTGCGCTTGTTGAAGCGAGCACAGGCTACACAGGCCGAGACGTCGTGGTCTGGGCCCAGGCAAGGGAGGCAGTAAGAGTGGAAATCCTTATGAGGTATTTGTTTACCACAAAAAAGACAATTGTTAACTTTTTCAGTAATTTCTGACATCGGCTGAGGCAAGAAAAGGTCCCCAACGGGGTACTTAGCTTTTTTGATGACTTCGGTATCGTAGAATACAGGAGCTGACCGACCGGCACTTGCGAACTGCTTCTGCTTCAGGCACCATGCGGCAAGAAAGACTGGAGAAAATGGCGTCGGCTGATGCTTATGTACTCCAGCCACTCTGACGTCGGAGAGAAATGCGACATCAGCCGACGTCGGACCCAGACTTTGGAATCCGGCCGACCGAGGGCTGCCTGAGGCAGGACAACCCACATGTTATGACTGCAGTTGCATTCTTGAAGGACATCTGTCATGCACTCTGTGAACACCCTGGGGGCTGTAGAGAGTCCGAAGGACAGTACTCTGAACTGGTAGTGACTGGCTCCCGCACGGAAGTGCAGAAATCTTCTTGCTGGTCTGTCCACCTTTATGTGGTAGTACGCATCTGGAAGATCTATAGAGCACATCCAATCGTCTTTTTCCAAAAGCAGGAGGATAGACTGTATTGTGACTATCCGGAATTTTTGTACTCTTACAAACTTGTTCAATACACTGAGATCCAAAATTGGTCTCCAGTCCCCGGTTTTCTTTGGCACCAAAAATAGTCTTGAGTAGAATCCGGATCCTATCTGGTCTGGAGGGACTATTTGGATGACTCTCTTTCTTAGCAGCTTTTCTATCTCTAGTGCTGCTTCTTCCCCTTGACTGGGTGGAACGTTGGGAAGATTTTTTGAAGGGCTGGGACAAAGATCGAAGGGGATATGACAAATTCTGGTTATGATCCTTTGTATCCAAGAATCGGTGGTGATGGTTAGCCAGGTTGAAGGGTACAATGAGAAATGTCCCCCAACCACCTCCAGAAGAAAGGAGTTGGGCCATTCTTCAGGAGCGCTGATAGGATTGACCAGAGAAAGAATCCCTGGAACCCTGGTTACATGGTCCCCCTCTGCTCTGAAAGGAGCATCTTCCCTGTGAGTTTCCCCCTCTGCCTCTGGGGGAGAACTCGGCCTGTGTGTCACAGAAAGGACCCTGAGATTTCTTGAACCATATCTTCCCACACTTTTGGTTTCAGGAGACAGCACATTGAGGGGAAGAATAACGGACAACTACGGCAGAAAGGTTCTTACCGTCCTGCTCACATCTGGCCAGTTTGCTTTTAACTTTGGGCCCAAACAACGAGGAGGCCTCAATGGGGGGATTAAGAAAAGAAGACTTAAAGGGTTCCGCGAAGTTGCACAAGCGCATCCAGGAGTGTTGTCTCAAGACCGCAGCTGAACCCGCTGCTCTAGCTGCTCCTTCTGATGCATGAAATATCAGTCGCATAGAGGAGTTAGATATAGATTCAACAATGGTGGCCAGCTGAGAGGCCACTTTGTCATGGAACTCATCAGACACGGCACCAGCCAAGGTTTCAGAGAGCTCAGAAACAAGATCCCTTTGAAGCCTGGTGAAATGTGCTATATAATTCAGGGACCTGATCGCAAAGGTTGCTGAAGCAAAGGTACACTTCCCTATCCTGTCCAGGGCCTGGGACTCTTTGTTAGGCGGATGAACAGTCTGGCTTTCTTCTTCTGCCAGATCCTTTTTTGTTGCGGCCGCCACCACCAGAGCATCCACAGGAAGACCTTTGGACCAATGGGGATCCAAAGCAGGAGGGGACAAGAACTTATCTGGTCTCCGGGGAATAGCTCCGACAGTATCAGGAGCCTTCCAAGCACGCTGCACGATGAACCGGACAAGTTAATCGGCAGGTGGAGTAACCCAGGAGGTAGGGGGCCGGGCATGAAAGGCCTACAGGAATACAGATTCTTCAGAGGTCAGATTATAGGACTGTCAGTCACCTTTCAGTTTCAGGATTTCGAGGATATCGCCAAAGGATACCTCAGAGGGTGACAGTGGGGATCCTTCCCCCTCATCGAAATCTGTGTCTTCGGTGAGGGACTCCTCTGTGGAGTCCATGTGTTTCCTCTTACATGAACTTTTCTGGTGGACCTCCTCAGCGGGAGAAGCTGGAGAAGACAGGGGAAAAGGGGATTCCTGAGGGAATATGTCCTGCAGCACTTGCACCCAGAGTCCGCTAGATGCAACTTGTGGAACCAGTGTACCAGAGGAGGCGGTGGTATAGACAGTCCGGTATCACCAGCAGCAGCAAAAGCCTTCTCCTTCAGTTGGAAGGCTGGTCCACCCAAAGAGGAGTGTTTGTCTAGGACAGGGGTCACCCCTCCCCTAAGTGGCTCAGCCTGCCGACCCGGAGTCCCTGGATGGCTGTGAAGCAGCAAGCTATGCATGTCACAGCTGACATCTTGGGTCGTAGCAAAACTTTCCTGCCATGAAAGCAACTGCGGTTCCTTAGTGAGATCCATAAAGGGAACCACAGAAGGGGAAGACTATGCTACATCCATGGACTTCAAAGGCAATGGAGGAGAATACGAAGGGGTCTTTGGAGATGGGTGATTACCTCCCAAGGAAGGATAGTTCCTGAGGGGTGGAATACCTCTGGCCAAGAGTACCTGGTCCACAAGACACAACACATGTTCGGAAAGGCTTCTAGTGGACCTCACGGAGACTGAGGGAGAAACGGACCTGCCCCCCAAGAGGAGGCAGACTCGGTGCCCATCTCACCTGACGGCACCGAGGACAATGGTGCTAAGAGAGACTGGACTAGTGTTGTCTGCACCGAAGAAGTCATTGTCTGCACCGATACAGAGATCGGTGCCGAAGTGGTTGTCGGTGCCATAGCTGGAACCGACAAAACTGGAGTCAACAATAAAGGCTTCGGTTCTGAGGAAGATCTCAGAGCCGACGCAGTCAAGGTCTGTGCCAAATGAACGGTCGTTGCCGATACAGTGGTAATGGTCTGAACCGAGGAGCCCCTCCATACTGATATATAGAAGGCTGCAGGAGAAGACGGAGCCAAATTCACTAATGGAGCCGAAGGCCTCGGTGCCGAAGGTCTAGGCACCGAAAGTACTAAAGCTGACAGAGAACTCCGGAGCTGAAATTTTAGCTTTTTTAGGTTTTGGTTGGTGGGAGTCCCCAGCCGGGGACGAAGGCAAAGACTTAGCCTTAGTAGGAACATCCATTTTCTTTTGGGCTCTAGGAGGGGTTGAGACCTCCGACCCAGAAACAGCCTCTGAAAAGGGAGATTTTAGAAGTCCCTTCCGTATCAGCTTGTTTTTCCTTTCCAACATGGTTCTATTAGAAAAGTTCTCACAAATAGTACAAGGTGGGTCAAGAGACAAGTGGGAAGCTCCCAAACAATGAACACACAAAGAGTGTGCATCAGAAGTAGGCAGTTTGTGTCCATAATCAGAACACCGCTTAAACCCCGGACTACCTTTTTTTATCCGCCATAACAGCAAATTAATTAATAGAAAAATACCAACAATGGTACAAGAGAGTACCCGAAGGTGTGAGAGAAAAAGAGAAAGATTACCAATGATGGTAGAGAGAGAATACCTTGCGGTAAAAGTAGTAAGAAAAGGCAGAAAAAAAACCTGAAGAAGTTATGAACACTAGATGCGATAGGGTAAGAGACAATAAAATATGAACTTTTCTGACAAAAATGTAATCTGTAAAGCTATTAAACAACAACTGACTATACTTAGCTCAAGAGAAGTAGCTTGACACGACCGAATGGCAATGCGGCAAACGAAATCTGGAGTAACAGGGAGAGGGGGATTGTAGGCAAGAGTTTAGCTCGAGAGTTTGAAGCTGACACGAGCTTGGAAAATGGCCGTCTCGGTTCCGAGCTCAGAACCGATACCCATGCGTAAGGAATGAACGAGAATTAACAATATCAGATCAGATTTTCTGCACCCCCACAAGAGGCTTGAATGCCCCAGACTTAGTACTCCCCAACAGAGGGAGTCTCTACACTCCCCCATGTGTGTTGCCCTCCCTGGTAAGGTCTGATCATAAATCAGTCTCGTTCGAAGTAAATATCACACCTGACACCCCTTCAAGAACAAAAAGGATGAAAAATTTCTCCAAAGGAAACTATAGTCTCCTAAGCAGTGGCATAAATAGTTTCAAACCCCCTGCTAACACTCTCAACAATGACTCTTATACAGAGGTCTGCACAAATGCCCTGTATAAACACCTATACAAATGTACAGACTCAGCTGTACCTAAACAGATCAAAGCAAGGCCACACAAAAAACAAGCCACCCTGGTGGACATCAAGCATAAATAGGTTATACAACAAGAGGAAGAAACTAATGTGTAAGAAGAAGAGGGAACTGACTCAGCAGAGGGAGGACACCCTCCACAGCTTGAACAAACAAATTAAACATCTTGTAACGTCCCCTAAAGCCAATTATGACGCTAAAGTAGCAACCCTAGCTAAGGATAAACACAAGACATTCTTTAGCTACATCAGAAATCTAAAAGGGAATTCCCAGCTTTGTGCCGAACTAGTAGTGGACAGTATTACTCATACTGATCCTAAGGACTTCACCAACCTAGTAGCAGACAGAATTGGTAAAACCTTTTCCTCCCTGTCCCCACCAGATATACCCCAAAGCATACTTGTCACCAGTCCCCTACCTAGTGTCTCCAAACAGCAGGTCATAACCGCACTCTCCATGGCCAAAAACACAGCCTGTATGGGACTGGATAACATCCCATGCTGTCTACTAAATGGTCTAAAACTGGACCTAGTTGAACCACTTGGTACTCTCTTCAACCACAGTCTAAGTACTGGCTTTGTCCTAACAGAGTGGAAAACAGCAACAGTAATTGCCTTGCACAAAGGGGGTCCATCAACTGAACTAAAGGCCCATAAGGCTAACCAGCCTTATCTGCAAGGTCATGGAGAGAATCATCATAATCCTTAACAAAGACATAGGTGACCAAACTCTTGCCCAATCCAATATGGCTTTGTTAAGGAAAGATCATGCTTATTAAACCTGGTGGACTTCTTTGAGAATGTCACCAAAGCCCTAGATAAAGGCAAAACACTACATACAACCCATCTTGACTTAGCCAATGCTTTTGACACAATCCCCCACTCAAGCATCATTGAGAAACTCACTCAGCTAGGAATTAACTCATATATCACTAGATGGTAGCCAACTGGCTCACCGACAGAACACATACAGTCAAAGTTGGGGATTCCACCTCTACCTGCACACAGTTACCAATGGTGTACCACAATGATCTGTGCTGGGCTCCCTACTGTTTGGAATCTATTTCTCAGAAGTCCAGGTGAAAAACAGATGGCCTGTTGCTTACCAAGTTCACAGATGATTGCAAACTAGGTGCAATCACTGAGCCCCCCACCAATGCTGACATACTATAAAAAGGGCTTAACACAGAAAAATGATTGGTGCCAAAGCCACAAACTTAAACTAAATGCAAAAAAAAGAGTTATCCCTTTTGGCAAAGGGGAAATCCCTGCAAATTGCAATATTAACATAATCCCCCTTAGCTCAAACCTTGTGGTGACAGATTTGGGAACACAGGTTGATAGCAACCTTAGCTTCGATCACCATGTGCCCACAGTGGTAAGGAAGGCCCTCTATGTTGCACATCTCATAAGTAAAGTCATTGCATCCAGAGCTAAGGATGTTATAACTCCCCTGTACTCATCCCTCATCAGACCACTAATAGAGTACAACACTTCTTTCTGTATGTACCTCACCACCCACCTGCAGCAGCAGAGGAGACCCCAGAAGTTTCTCACCAAAAAAATTCAGGGCCTTCAACACATGACCTACATGGACAGACTGAAGGCCCTGTCACTGTACTCTGTATCTTATAGGCTGGTGAGAGGTGACTTGTGCCAGGCCTATAGTGCAGTCTCAGACCATGCCCTAATGGAAATGCTACACATCCGCATGCCAAATGGGACAAGATTCACTCACTCTAGGGATCTTAACCTAGCCTGCAACACTAACAGGACATACTGAAAAGACAGGTATGTTTCCCAGAGATTGCCACGTCTATGGAACAAACTCCAAATTCACATAAAACAAAAATCCTTAATGACCCTACTTAAGAGTAACTTAGACAACTGTCTGGATGGGAGTCCATAAATTTATCCCAAAGGTGTCACCTATGTCACTCTTGAATAAGGGCAGCTGGTGCTGATCATATACTCACGCTGTACACACAGACCATAAAATTTGGTCAATAAGGGAACAATGGTATAACATGGCTAGGCTTACAAAGACCATAAGGCCAATAGCCTAGTAACCTCCTATGAACCTATAATGTCTCTGTAGTTGGAATAAGTTGTTCTTCTTTCGGCTTTTCCTGGTTAGAGGTCACCACAGCGGAACTCCTGTCCGCTAATGATTGGCAGTAGATTTTTTTTACAGGTGCCAGCTTGATGCCCAACCTTCAACGAAGGCACGCCCATTATACGCATGTCTTTTGAACGCTACTCGACCGTGGGGAGGACATGCAGACTCCACACAGAAGGTGCTCCAGCCGAGAATCGAACGGGAGAACCTGTTGCTGTGAGGCAACAATGCTACCGCTGCACCACTGCGGCTTTGTAGTTGGAATAAGTGATCTAACCTAATTTCTCTACCCCTTTTAGTAGCCTTCACGATATAACAGATGAGACAAATGTAGAAAAGAAAGGCTAACAGAAAGAAATGCATACATAAAACAAATTGAATAATTATTAAATGATGATGTTATGTATGTAGCATGATTAGTATTGGATTACAGGGAAGTAAAATCACTTTTTGGAAAGAAAAACTTTTGAAATTTGGCTGGAGTTCTCCTTTAAATGTAAATTGTAAGTCACTTGGTTATTCAGATCCAAAGATCATTTCTCAAATATCAGGGTTAGCAGACTTACTTCTTTTTTTTAATTAAGAATGAAAAGTATCCATTCCTAGATAAAAATGATCAATCTTGAAAATAATGGGCCTAGAGATTAGAGGCAAGTAGTTAAATCTAGAGAAAAGGCCACATTCATGACTTCGACAAAATCAACTTAACTAAATTAACTCCAGAAAAAAAGTCTGGGCTATCTGACAATGAAACAGTGCTACACACCATGTACACATTAGGAAGAAAAAAAACATAATTCAATTTAAGTACAAATGGCATTATAAAAGTCAAAATGATTAAAAACTATTGGCTAATACTGGCTAATAATAATGTACTAGTCAGTCATCACTGTTTGTGACAAAAATATTTAAACAAAGAATCCAAAGATTCAACCTTATGGCAACAAAAACTCTGTTGACCCTGTACAAAACAAAAAGGAATGACTAATCCACAGATCCACATATAGGAAACTAAGAAACTTAAAACATCTACCATATAATTTGAGTAAGCTGGAACACACAACAAAAAGAGTAAAAATTCTACAGTTAACTGGCTTCTTCACTGTTACATGCAAATAAAGATCCTCCCCGTAAATTAACTTGGTTTAAGACACAGAAGTCCACAAGCTACAGGACAACTTAATATGAGATAATGTAGCTCTAAAAGGGACTAGGAAAACCATTTCCTAAACAATGAAAGATTTTTAGTAACAAGGTCACAATACACGAAACTGATGTCAGTACATAAAGAAACCACAACAAGTAATCTTTCACAGAAATAATAATGGAGAAAGAAAGGTGTAGAGTCAAAATGAAGCCTGTGCATACAAGGAAGAAAATAAAGGTAGAGTCAAAACGAAGCCTGTGCATACAAGGAAGAAAATAAAGGTAGAGTCAAAACGAAGCCTGTGCATACAAGGAAGAAAATAAAGGTAGAGTCAAAACGAAGCCTGTGCATACAAGGAAGAAAATAAAGGTAGGCTGGGTGAAGCAAACAGTTTTTATCAGCTCATAGTTTCTGTGTTTCCTACAAAAACATAAGCTTTTCTTCTCAACTTCTCAGCACATCTGAATACCCAGGGATAAACTTGTGGAACTAGTAACTGCAGTGTCACAATAAAAAAAAAAAAAAAACAGGAAAACTGAATGCAGCATCACTGAAACCACAGTCAGTAATGTTGTGATGATGAAAATACTTTAAAGTAACCTATACTTAGCTTACTTTCATAACTGACCACTTTCAAACAAGTCTATTGCATACATTACTAAACGCACAATCGTTCTTGTTGCAAAAGCAAACACATTACGGCTCTGATATTTGCATGGATGATTTCTACTCACTAGATCTCCCTACAAATCAGCATTTTATCATGGTGACAATCCCAATTAGCAAAATAAATAAGATGCGCACAGTCCACAAAAACATATTGTGCATGCAATCACTCTTACAGTACTTAATGTCAAGTCAAACCCTCCTACACCTGCCATGCAATCAGCTGTCCTGTGCAACCACAGTACTATTAAAAATAAGCTCCCAAGACAAGCTAGGGAAAAATGAAATCCCCCACCCCTTCCCATGTACCTATGACACGCCATCCATCAATCCCCCTATGCCATTTATTTAAACAATCAGTGACTTTTTTTATGTGGTCAAATCATACCAGTTCTAGTGACAGAGCCAGTGCCACAGTGGATAATGCATCTGACTACAGATCAGATGACTGTAGGTTCAACATCTGCATAGCGCATCGATACACTTCGCATCACCAAAAGAACACCATCCCCGTGGTGAAGCATAGTACAGTCGTGAGTATCCCTTCCTGTCACATGAGAGACCAGGATTCAGCTCTCTGACAGGGAGTAGATGTATTGGGGGGGTTGGTTGAGGGTTGGTATAATGGTTAACGTGTTACCCTCATGGGCACAAGATATAGGGTTAGATTCTCACCACTGGAGGCGAAAACGGGCTGGGCTTAAAATGGTCTACCAGGGCAGCTAACCCAGTACTTGCCTGTGATCCTATGAACAATAATGCAGCCACAAAGTACCCTTGGGAATATGCTCAGTTTGCTACAGGTAAATCAAGACTGGAGAATAAACAAATTGGGAGCAATATCTGCTTTACTATCAAAGGGAGATAACATCCCAGTATGACGTTTTGGGTGAAATGTGGGCAACTGTGGGAAGAAAGATGTTTCAGACTGAAAATACATGCAGTATGACAGAGGAACCACTGACGTCTCAAAGCACATAATAAAAACTCTTGTTATAACAAACCCTTTAAAACTTTCAACAAAAGGGCAGTTGTGGTGATACGATGCACTTGGACAGACAGCAGAAATGCGATTGAAGCAACATATTTCCCTTCTGAAGTGAAACAATATGAGAGCACATAAACTGACCGTAACACACAGAACACTAAAACTGCTGTGCAGATAGGAAAAGGAATAGGTGAATGATGCAAAACAATCCTGCATCTATGGCAATACAAGAACTGTAGGACATCTGTATAATAATTTTATGACTGAGAAGATTATCTGCTATCAGCATGCATGGCTCCTTAAAATCCGAGTCATGTCTTAACAACTTACTGTACCTGAAACATTCAGCATGTTTAAAAGGTATACAGCTGCTGAATGCACTAGTATTGTGACTCATTCAACTGATATTTCTGGAATGCTGAAACGCCAAATGTTGTCATGTGATCCAGCCAAACATCTACTTTAAATTGTTTGCCTTTATAAAGGTCTGAGACATTTCTTTCATGACTTCATCAAACACACATACACACACACACATATATATATATATATATATATATATATATATATATATATATATATACATACATACATACAGTGGATATATAAAAAGTGTACACACCCCTGTTAAAATGCCAGGTTTTCGTAATATAAGAAATGAAACCACAACAAATCATTTCAAAAGTTTTCCCACCTTTAATGTGACATATAACCTGTACAATTCAATTGAAAAACTGTTAGGGGAAAAATATAAAAAATAAAAACGTACAATAAGCTGGTTGCATAAGTGTGCACACCCTTAAACTAATACTTTGTTGAAGCACCTTTTGCTTTAATTACAACATTCAGTCTTCTTGGGTACACACCTGCCATCAATTAAAGAGAATCTAATTAACCCCAAATAAAGTTCAGCTGTCCTAGTAGGATTTTCCTGACATTTACTCAGTTGCCTGCCACAGCAAAAGCCATGGTTCGTAGAGAGAGCTTACAAAGCATCAAAGGGATCTCATTGTTGAAAGGTATCAGTAAGGAGAAGGGTACAAAAAAATTTCCACAGCATTGGATACACCATGGAACACAGTGAAGACAGTCATCAAAAAGCTGCAGGAATTTCTGGCAAGTACTGGTTGTGTACCACATGTGACAACAATCTCCCGTATTCCCCGTATATCTGGACTATGGGGTAGGGTTGCAAGACACAGGCCTTTTCTTACACACAAAAACATCCAGGCCCGGATGACATTTGCTGATAAGACAAAGGTTCAACTTTTTGGCCACAATTCTGAAAGGTTTGTTTGGTGCAAAAACAACACTTCGCATCACCAAAAGAACACCATCCCCGTGGTGAAGCATGGTTTTTGCAGTATTATGCTTTGGTGTTGCTTTTCTTCAGCTGGAACTGGGGCTTTAGTAAAGGTGGAGGTAATTATGAACAGTTCCAAATACCAGTCACTTTTGGCCCAAAACCTTCAGGCAAATGAGTGAATGTCAGGAAAATCATACTATGACAGCTGAACTTTGTTTGGGGTTACTCAGAGTCTCTTTAATTGATGGCAGGTGTGTACCGAAGAAGACTGAATGCTGTAATTAAATCAAAAAGTGCTTCAATAAAGTATTAGTTTAAGGGTGTGTACACTTATGCAACCAGCTTATTGTAAGTTTTTTATTTTTTATATTTATTCCGCTAATAGATTTGTTTGTTTTTCAACTGAATTGTAATTGTAAAGGTGGAAAAGTTTTGAAATGATTTATTGTGGTCTCACTTTTTTATATCACAAAAACCTGGCATTTTAACGGGGTGTGTACACTTTTTATATCCACTGTGTGTATATATGGGTACGTATCACTTCACCTAAAGACCATTTCACCTAAACTCATTTCACTGAGACCAAATCACCGAAAGTCAATTTCACCTAAAACTCATTTCACTAACAAGTAGTACTCTAAGGCAAGTCAAAGGTATATGTCCTTTTCCCCACTGTAGTGCAATCCTGGTGTCAGTATATATATATATATATATATATATATATATATATATATATATATATAAATATATATATATATATATATATATATATATATATATATAAATAAATATATATATATATATATATATATATATATATATATATATATATATTAAGGGGGTTGTGGGGGGCACAGCCCCCCCCCCACTTAGTTGGCTTTTACCAAATAATGCAAAACAAAACCAGATAACATAAAACCAAAATATGTGGGGGGCTGCGCCCCCCCACCCCCCCTACCTATATAAACTAACACCAGGATCACACTACAATGGGGAAAAGGACATATACCTTTGACTTGCCTTATTGTACTACTTGTCAGTGAAATGAGTTTTAGGTGAAATTAACTTTAGGTGACTTGGTCTCAGTGAAATGAGTTTAGGTGAAATGAGTTTTAGGTGAAGTAATACGTACCCGTATATATGTGTGTGTGTGTATATATATATATATATATATATATATATATATATATATATATATATATGGGTCTGCTTTGATTCACTGAAATTACACTTCAACGAAAGTCAGTTAGATGAGTCCATTTTAGCGAAAATGTACATTTATCCGAAAACGCACTTTCGTGAAAAAGGAGTTCAGAGAACAGAGTTTGCCAGTTCTGGGATTCTGTGCAGGTGCAGGTACAGTGTTTCTTAACTGCTGTATGGCAGGGGAACTTATTGTTGTAGATCACGGTACAGTGAAGATAAGGGAATATTCTCGTTTCCCCACTGTAGCGCAATCTTGCAGTTAGTATATATAAGTATCAGGGGTGTAGGGAGTTACTGAATACATACGTGTATTGTATTTTTTTCTGTTGTAATTTGATGAGTTGATTTTCGCAAAAGTGTGTTTTCAGATAAATGCACTTTCGCGAAAACAGACTCGTCTGACTTTCTCTGAACTGTAATTTCGATGGGTCAAAGTAGACTCATATATATATATATATATATATATATATATATATATATATATATATATACACACACACACACACACACACACACACACACACATATATATATATCTATATCTATATATATATATATATACATACACACACACACACACACACACACGCATTTATATATATATATATATATATATATATATATGGGTTCCCTATATAATTTCGAAATACTGACATCTCGAATGTCAGTATTTCGAAATTATAATAGCGAAGCCTGTAAATTTCGAAACACTAAAGCATGAAATTCAAAATCCCGAAGAACGGAGATTTTGAATTAGCGCTTCTGGTGTTTTGGTGTGTGAATGATAAGGTGTTAGTTTGGGTATGTATGTGTGTGTATGTGTGCTGGTTAGGGGCTTTAGTGCATATTAGTGTCTGTTATGATGGTCATGTGTGTGAGGGAGTGTAAAATGTGTGGGTGTGAGTTACCTTTGTGTGTGTGAATGTGCAATCTCGGAGTTAGTATATATAAGAAGGGGGTGCAGGGGGGCTTGCCCCCCTGCTTATCTGTAATGTAGGATGTTATATTTGAGTTGGGGGGAAGTTTTGTGTATGTGTTTTTGTGTGCTGTGTGTATAGTCTGTTATCGGGATTTTGAATTTCGTGGTTGTGTGGTGTTCGGGATTTACATGTTTCGGCTATGTAATTTCGAAATACTGAAATTCAGGATTTCAGTATTTCGGGATTACATAGTGAATCCATGTACATATATATATATATATATATATATATATATATATATATATATATATATATATGAATATATACACACACACACACACACACACACATATATATATATATATATATATATATATATATATATATATATATATATATGAAACTTGCAAAACTTTCAAAAAAAGACTGTGTACTCATAGTACATAAAACTTTTTGAGCAAATGGAAGGAGACAAGGAAACTGATAGCTGCTTAATTTGACTCATTCACTTCAATGGACCTCAGGAAGTTTGTACTGTAACTTCCAATGGGTAGAGCCTAAGCCTTTAGAGAGAATCAAATTATATCTTCACATTTCAAGCACATGTTCATATTTCTGGAACCAGAGGGTTTATGAAGGAAGTACAAATGGCAAAGTCTTCAGAACAAACTATTTTTATAGTGTTAGTATTCTTTAGTCACAGTAAACACAATTTACATTTGTAAACTTTTGTAAACAACTTACAGTACCTCAGCAACCACTCAAGTTACACACATACCATCAGCAGCACTTAATTCATCTAGATGAGTTTTTATATGAGGGTAAGGAGTTCTGTGTTACTTGGTTGTTGAAATATTTAGAAAAATGTGAAAATGATATCTGTATAAATTAATATCATGAAAACAACCGTTAATATTTATTTATTTACCTGCACTATACAGAGGTGAAATATTAATGCAGTTGAGTTTGCCATTGTGTAAGCTTTAAGATGAAATCTTTTAAAACCTTGTACATAGCATGGTGTTGGAATTACAGATGCACATATGAACTAGCAATATTTCATGTCTAGAGGCGTCAGTAGGAGTTAACTGCAGATGCACCTGGAGGGATCACTCAGACTTAATTCAAACGGTTTTACTAAAACCAGAAACCAAAAAAAAACAACAATTCTGTTCATTTTACTTTTTTAACACTTTCCTTTGTCAACAAAGGTCAAAATCCTTCAGAAAAATGCTTGAAAATCAAAGGTGCAGTACTATAAGTGGTGTTTAACAACCTGGTGGGGGTTGGGCCAACATATTTTCCTACCTGATCCATTACAGTGCACACATTATGTTAAGGCTGCCATTCAGGCCGGGAAGCATGTCTGCTTTTAAACAAATCTGCCATTTGAGTTCTTTAAATTCTAGCAGGGAGTTCATGCCACCTATGAAGTTGGGGACTGCTTCCAATACTGTGAATTGGAATTCTGTTTGGTTACTGCAGATAGTGCTGTGATTTGGTAAGACACTGGTGAAATCTAAGTTTTTGATGGCTAGTTGGTGTTCCCTGATTCTGTCCCCAAGTCTCTGTGTGGTTTTGCCTATGTAAAATGCACTGCAACTCCCACATAGCCCTAAGTAAACCTCAGTGCAGGTGTTGCAGTTAAGGGATTGCCTCAAGTGGATTTTAGTACTGGGGGAAGTCAAGGAGAATTATTTCCCTTCTAGGATGAGTTGGCAATAACTGAAGTGCCCACACTGGTATATGCCCGTGTTTGCATCCAGGGGTGGCTTGTTCAATCTGTGGTCAGATTCAAATAGGGTCTTCAGGAATAGTTTTTTTTTTTTTGTTTATGTAGTTGAAATAAGGGGTGGCCCCCTTCCTTATTGGCAATGTCCTGGTTGCTCTGTAAGATGCACCAGTTTTTGAGCAGGATCTCCTCAAGGATGTGGGTATCAGGGGAGATCGGAAGTGGGAACCCAAGAGTGTGGTTAGACTCCGGGGATGGTTTTGGGATGGGTACAAACTCGTGCACTAAGAATGGGTTTATATTTGGTGTTCTCTCGCTGGCTACAGCCAGGCATTGGTTCTGTATCAAGTGTCTGGAGTAGTGCCTTTCCAGGAATAACTCCGAAAGGAATGTGCATTCCTTGTTGAAGGTGAAGTCTTTGCTGATGAGCCGGCTAAGTCTGATGAATTGGCCCGTCACAATGTTTCTTTTCATGAAGGGGGGTTGCTGACTGTGGTAGTCGAGGTAGTTATTCCTGTAGGTGGCTTTCCTGTGGATGTTGGAACAGAAAGTTAGATGTGTGGGGTTGAGGAGGATGCCTAAGTCCAGGAACTGGATGTTAAGCCCTCTCACAGAAAGGGTGAAGTCGAGGAAGCTGATGTTTTCTCTAACTGTCAGGAATACATCCAGTTTGACATCTGCTCTCTGCCAGATGAAAAAGATGTTGCCTGTATAAAGTTTATATAGACATACTTTCTGGAATCCTTTGATTTCCACAAGGGTGTCAGTTTCCCAGGAACTGAGCACAAGGTTTGCATAAGCTAGGGCCATTTTGGCTCCATGGCTACACCATATTGTTGTTGAAATAATGTGTCACTGAACAGGAAAAAGTTGTTTTCCATGAGACAATGTTTAGTAATTCCCACAGTGTGCTGGCTCTTTTTCTGTTCTCCCTAGTGTGGCCTGTGAGGTATTTGTTTACTTGATTCCATTTTTGTGGGGAACATTACTGCGGTAGTCTAGGCTGGGATAGTCTACAGACATGTACTGGAATTCCTGCTCGATGATGCTTCCTAGGTATAAAAGTTTGAGCAGGGTCAGGTCTCCTTCTTTGACTTTCTGGCTAACTGCTTCTGGGGTAACAACTGTTCAGCAATCATTGCTTCTGAGCCCTTTGAGCCCTTAGAGCATGCTTTGTACGTATCGGCACTGGCTCATAACTACTAGCCCTGTTCCTTTGTCGGACTTCATGATCCTAATCTTGGGGTTATTGCAAAGTTGGTGAAGGGCTATTTTTTTTCCCTGCTCAGGATGTGCCATTTCTGGGTGGGTTTCTTGGAGAGGGTGTCCCTGATTTATCTTTTACAAATTTTGGCGAACGTATTTAAGGTATCGTTAAGCACCAGGTTAAACAGGCTATTGCATCTTAAGTCAACTGTTGCATTTTTTTTTAAGTCCGACATTATAATTTTTAGGCTTAATTTTCTGGTATCGAGCTTAAAGTCTAAAATAAAAATAAGTTATGTACTCACCATAACATTCCATCTGAGTAGTTATACTTCATTTGTCTTCAACCTATGGATCCACCATGGCCTCATTTTCCAGCTAAAGCACTGAGCTCCATGCACCTCCCCCTACCCATAATGCTCCCTTCTCCCTTCTCCCTTCAGATAGAGTTTGCTACCCAACATATAACCATTACCCGACCACACAAGGACTTATCCTCCAAGAAAAGACTTACTACCAGATCCCTTAACTCCCAGCATAAGCAAAGATCCCAACAGAGAAGGACCAGAAGAAGGGACATATAGTATCCTGAAGGATAAGGTCAGGGGGAAGGAGAGGGGGAACAGTTGAAGACAAATGAGTAGAACTACTCAGATGGAACGTTATGGTGAGTGCATAATTTCTCTATCTGAAATAGTTTACTTCAATTGATCTTCAACCTGTGGAACAGAGTCCCCAGCTACCTAATCCTTGGGAAGCCCTCATGGATGCTCTATGTCTAGAAACCAAATCCAGCTTATAATGAGAAATAAAGGTGTGAGATGAGGCCCAAGTGGCAGCTGAACAAATATCATCTAAGGAGACCCTAAACCAAAAACCTGCAGACGCAGCCATGGATCGGGACGAATGAGCCTTCACTTTTCCTGAAAGAGACAAACCTCTATCCGAATAAGCCTGAGCAATGCATAGAAAAATCCAGCGAGCAACAGTCACTTTTGAAACAGGTTTGCCTAAAAAGGGACAAAGCTGATCAGACTTGCGTAAGGATTTAGTCCTGTGTAAATAAAATCTCAACTGCCTATGAACATCTAAATAATGTAATATGTGTTCCCCTTTGTTCTGATAGTTCGGAAAAAATCTGCCACATTGATAGTCTGATTGATATTAGCCTCTGTGGCTATCTTAGGAAGAAAAGACAGATTAGTACATAGCGAGACTCTATCTTTGTGGAAGATCATATAAAGGACTTTGATGGAAAGAGCTTGAAGTTCACACCCCCTTCTAGCAGATGTAATGACAACCAGAAAAGCAGTTTTCCAGGTCAAAAAATGCAGATCCACAGAGGCTGCAGGTTCAAAGGGAGGGGAAACCAACGCCTACAAAAACAAAGTGAGGTCCCACGGAGGAATGGGATCCTTGACCAGAGGTCTGAGGAGGAAGACATCTTTGAGAAAGGTTTTATAAATTTTTGAAGAAAGTAAAGAAGACATATACACCCCAGCATGAAAATTAGAAACTGCGGCTAGTTGGACTTTCACCGTAGAAGAACTAGTGCCTTGATGAAAAATGCTAGCTAAAAATTCTAGAACTGCTGGAAGTGGTGCAGTGAAAGGATCCAAACACCTCTGAATGGCCCACATCGAAAAACGTTTCCATTGACTGTGATAGATTTCCTAGTGGACGACTTATGATCCGCCCCCAGAATGGATTTAACTGGAGAAGACAACCCGGGAGTCCTAAGAATCATGGGAACTGGGGCAGCCAAGCAGTGAGCTTCAGACTGTCCAGGTCTGGATGAGGGATCTCCGACGGACTTGAGAGCAGATCTGGAACCGGATCCAAAGTCCATGGAGGGACAACTACATGAGACCGGAGTAAGGGAAACCAAACCTGTCAAGGCCAGAATGGGGGGATAAGGATCACAGTGCTCCCCAGCCTTCGAGCTTTCTGCAGAAACTTCAACATGAGAGAAAGAGGAGGATATGCATAAAGAAGCCAGGTAGGCCAAGCATGAATCAGAGCATCTCTGGGGGCTTCCCAGTAGGGGGGGTTCAGAGCGAAGAACTTACTGCATTTCGCATTGGAAGGAGATTCGAAGAGATCGCAGCAAGGGCAACCCCACTTTAGGAAGATCTGTTCCACTATTGTAGGTTTCAGAGACCACTCGTAGGGCATCAGGATGGATCTGCTGGGCCTGTCCGCTAAGATGTTGGACTGTCCCGGGATGTGCATTGCCACCAGAAAACGGCTGGTGGAAATCACCCATTCCCACACTCTCATGGCCTCTCGGCATAATGGTTATGATCTGGTTCCCCCCTGCTTGTTGATATACCAGACTACTGACATGTTGTCTGAACTGCAATCGTTCCCAGAGGAAGATGAGCATGTAGGGCTTGCGACGCAAGAAGAACCGCTCTCATCTCTAGGGCGATGATGTGTAAATAGGACTCGTAAGGGGACCGCGTGCCTTGGACCATCTTTCCCGAGCAATGCCCCACCTCACCTGAGCAGGGAGGCATCCATAGTCACTGTGGTTTGGGGTGGAGGAGGTTGAAAAGGGCATCCTTCGTGGAGATCCGGGGACTGAATCCACCACCAAAGGGAGCTTTTGCATGCCTTCGAGATCCTCACTGGAAAGGACAAGGGGAGGTCTAACAGAGACCACTGTACTGCTAAAGTTCACTATAGAACCCTCATGTGAAGGCATGTCATGGGGAGAAGATTTATTGTGGCTGCCATAGAACCTAAAGCTCTTAAGACTGTTTCGGCTGTGGGTGAGTGGGTCTGTAGAATATGTAACACGTGAATTCTCAAGGTGCGTATCCTGTCTGAGGTGAGGAACACCTTTGATTATACTGTGTCCAGCTGTGCCCCAATGAACTCTAAATCCTGGACTGGGTGAACACCTGCCTTGTTCCGATTGATAGTAATGCCCAACTTGTCGGCTAACAGAAGGAAGGAGTCCCTGGCTTGACATAGTAGATGCTCTGAAGGGGCTTTAAAGAGACAATCGTTCAGGTATGGAAAGACCTGAATACCCTGAAGCCTCAGGTGAGCCGCTACCACTGCCATAACCTTGGTGAGCACCCAAGGGGCAGTGGTGAGACCGAAGGGGAGGGCTCAAAATTGGTGATGATTGGCTCCCAGCTGGAAGCAGAGAAACCTCCGAGAGCACCTGTGCATTTTGACAGTAAGCATCCTGGAGATCTATCAAGCACATCCAGTCTTTTTCCTGCAGAAAGGACAGGATGGACTAGATCGTGACCATCTGGAATTTTGTCTTTGGTTACTGACATGCTCAACAGCGACAGATACAAAATTGGTCTGAGGTCCCCGTCTTTTTTGGCACTAATAAAAACCTGGAGTACACCCCGGATCTGGACTGGTCTTGGGGAACCAGTTGGATGACTTGTTTTCTTAACAGTGATTGTATCTGCACTGCTGCTTCCTCCCGCTGCATGGGTGGAATGTCCTGGAGGGTTTTGTTGGGAGGGGGTGAGTCCTTGAAAGGAACAAAATAGCCTCTGGATATGACTCGCAACACCCACTGATCTGTTATGATGGTCTCCCATGCTAGTGGGTGGAGCAACAGACAACCCCCAACTGCCTCCAGAGATGGACAGCCAGGAAACCGATCAGGGTTGCTGTCCAGGTCTGTCAGAGAACGATTCTCAGGACCCGGAATTCCTAGGACCCCCTCTGCTTCTAGGGCAGTGTCTATCGTATCCCCCTCTGCCTCTGGGGGAAGGCGAGTCCTGAGCATCCTGGGAAAATGTCTGAGATTTGTGAAACCACATCTTCTTTTGACCTCGCTGGTTCCTGGAAAAGGACCTTTGAGGTGGAGAGAAGCGGACTCCGACAGCAGACAGTGTCTTCCCGTCCTTCTCGCTCTGGACTAGAGTCTCTCTGACTGTCTTCCCAAAGATGGAAGAGCCATTATAAGGTGAGATGGTGGAAGACGTCTTGAAGGGCTCTGAGAATTGGCATAAGCAGAGCTAGTCGTGGCGCCGAATGGTAACACCTGACCCCACCATCCATGCGGCTCCCTCTGTGGCATGAGAGAGCAAAAGCATGGACATGTTAGCAACAGATTTGAGGGTGGTTATTCATGCAAACTTCTTCCTGTCCTCAGCAGACAACGACCCCGGGGTCGGCTCAGCGACTTCCTTAACCAGGTCTCTCTGGAGTCAAATAATGTGCACCATATAGTTCAGCGCCCTTACTCAGAAGGTCGCTGAAGCATAGACCCGCTTCCCAAAACAGTCCAATGTCCTCAACTCTCGAACAGGAGGATGGACCATGGAACTCTCCTGGGCGAGTTCCTTCTTGGTGGCAGCCGCCACCATCATCACATCTACAGGGGACCCCTTATGCCAATGAAGTCTATCTACAGGGGGACTCAATACCTTTTCCAGGCATTTAGGTATGGGCTCTACGGTGTCCAGCTCCTTCCATGCCGTAGATGTTATTAGATCCACAAGTGGATCAGCAGGAGGGGACACCCAAGAGGTAGAGGGGCCCGAGCAAAATGCCTTCAGGAACATGGACTTGTCAGAGGTTGATTTGGGGGCAGACCGCCCCCCTTTGGCGGAGGATCTCCATGATATCTTCAAATGAGAAATCCTCAGGGGGTAATTTTGGGGAACCTTCCCATTCCTCCAACTCAGTGTCCTCTGTGAGAGACTCTGGAGGAGAGTCCAAGTACCTCCTTTTGCATGTGTGCTTGCAGCGGAGCTCCTCAGGGGGACTCTCTGGGGAGATCTCGCAAGTGGGTTGTTCCAGGACTGGAACATCCTGGGGCAATACAGCTGTGGGCTGTCCATGAGAGGACAAGATGGACAGACCTGCATTCAAGGCCGGGGGGGGGGCTGGGCAGAGTCCGAAGATGAGATAGTCAGAGGCCTCAACCCTGCGAGAACCCTCTCCACCACTTTGAATGCAGAGGGGGAAGGAACTCCTGGGCTGAACTGGCAGAGACCGTACCTCTCTAATCCAACCAGGGAGTCAGAGCCAAGCCTCCAGGAGCCGAGATGCCAAGGGGAATGCTCCTCTCTGACAAGCCCGGAGCAGAGAGCACCCCCTCGGATCCGACCCCAAGGCTACGGCTCAAAGAGTTCGGATCAGACCCAGTCAGATCCGACACACTCAGGGCACTGGCCGGTGTTGAGGTACAGGGTACCACTGGCACCGACCCCTGAACTCCAGATGTCCTCGGAGCCAACAGCTTCGAAACCGCAGATCAGATCAGAGAAGGAGTAGCAGGTCTGAAAACTGGATGGAAGGTGCCTGCTCTGGTGGGAGAAGGCGCTAGCAGGACCCCCATCTGAATCTGAGTGCAGATAAATCTGCACATCATCTTGTCCATCTCTGCTTTGGAGAGGTTCCGGGTGGAGCAGGAGGATGCCACCAAAGTGGGCCAGGACAGCCGGTGAGGGGAAGGCCTACGATGCGACTGGCTGATCGGATCCTCAGGCTCGGGGGGAAAACCTCGGAGATAGGAGCTGAGGTGAAGCAGTTTGGTCTTCGGTGGAGGACTGGCCTCAGACAAGTGGTCGGGGGAGCGCTTACAAGGCCGGTCTTTTTTGACCTTATCCCCTTCCCTGGACCTCTTGGCAGGAGGGTGAGTCCCTGAGGCTGAGCAAGGGGAAGAAGAAGAAGCAGCAGCCGCTGCTGATTTGGCCGGAGAAGGAGGGATGTCCATCCTGGCTGTGGAGGGCAAAAGGCCCTTCACAATTAGTTTGTCCCGCCTGTCCTTCAGAGCTCTGGGATTAAACCCAGAGCAAATAGGACAGGGGGACTGGAGGTGAGCCACACCCCAAACAAACCACACACAGAGTGTGGCGATCAGCCGGGAAAAGCTTATGGCCACACTCTGTGCATCTCTTAAATCTGGGTTTTGCAGCATCAGCCATGGCAAAACACAGGATCTAAGCCAACACACACACACACACACACACACACACACACACACACACACACACACACACACACACACACACCCTAAAGAAAAGAGGGAGAAAGAGATAAGCCTACGAGAGGAAGGATTAGCTATGGAGAAACCCGAAAAGGCACAGGAAAGGTTCGAAAGGAAGAAATTCAAAAATTCTTAGACAGTTTACCAAACAACAAACTCTGGAGCTCGGACCACGTTACTATCACTATGGCGGCAAACGAGATCTGAAGGGAGAAGGGAGACTGGTAGCATTATGGCTAGGGGAAGGAGCATGGAGCTCGGAGTCATAGCTGGAAAATGCGGCATTGTCGGATCCGATGTGGAGCCGAGGACACACCGATTGAAGATCAAATGAAGTAAACTACTTCAGATCTTCAGCTGCCTTGGCTCTTTGGGCTGGTATGAAACTCATCCCCTTCCAGAGTACAGACAGGGTTGCTTGGCTGAGCTTGGGCCCTGTGAGGTTAAAGATGGCTCCAGGCAGAGATTCACTGTGTGGCAATTGGCTTAAAATCACTGCATCCTTACTCTCACTCATCATTTGCCTTTCCCATGGCCCTCCTTCTATCTGCGGTTTGGTCTCTCAGCCTTCTGAGTTGGTGATAAAAAAATCCTGGTCATGTTCTTTGTTATCAGAGATGGGTCATTCCTGGGCTGCAACGGGGTTCACAGGCTGTTCATGGGTGCCTGGGTTGTCCGTGGTGGTGGAAGCAGTCGGTGCCCTGTCCAGTGGCAGGAAATCTTCCAGGATGGTCTTTCTGAGAAGGGAGGTTCTCCTTCTTGATCTGGTGGTGTCATTCTCTTCAGTGCCATGTGTGGAGTTGCTGAATGGGGCTTTGAAGTTCTGTTTGTGACCAATGGTTGAGGTGTGTAGGCTATTTTGTCCCAGTATTGTAGTAGGTCCCTATTTAGTTTTTTTTTTCTTTTTCTTTGTGATCAGGATGGCCACATGTCTTGAGATCTTGGCATTAATGCTGTCCCTTAACGGACGTAGCTGTCCTCCTTCCATCTTCTCCAAAAATGTTTTATGTGCTCACATGCTCTCTCTCTCTCTCTATACATATATATGTGTGTATATATATATATATATATATATATGTAAGTAACACTATCACAAAGGTAACGGACAACTTCGGACATAAAAAAACCTTTTGGGTCTCTGAGGAGGAAGAAAGTACAGTTGTGTACATTTACCATAAATGTAGATGTTCGAGTGTATTCACTGTTGCAGTCATTACATTTGGGTAATCCTGTTGGCAGGTTGCCCTCAGTCAGCCTGAATTCCAAAGTCTTGGTTCCTGCGTCGGCTGCTGTCGCCCCTTCCCTGACGTCAGATCGTCAGGTGTATAAAAGAAGCAGGCGATGACATTTTCTTCAGTTTTTCTTGCCCCAGATGTCAGGTGCCCCTAAAAAGGTAGCCAACATTTATATATATATATATATATATATATATATATATATATATATATATATATAAAATATACATATACCAATATAAACTTTACCTTCATCTACAAGCAAATACACCACATAGGTTAAGTAAATCAGAGAAGGAATGAAAAGTTCCAGTAGAAAAAAGGGGGATGGCGGGTGGGTAACCTGGACTGCAACAGTGAATACACTCGAACATCTACATTTATGATGTGTACGCAACTGTACTATGTTCTTCGTGTTTCACTACATCTGGGTAGAGTCCCAAAGCTATGGTTGGGAGGCTGGGGCAAAACAGCATTAGGAGCGGCTATGAGGCCCTGCAGAACTGCAGTGGCAAAGCCTGCCCTGTATTTAGAGTAGTGGCAGATGATAGTACTTTGTAAAGGTGTGCACCGAACTCCAAGTAGCAGCCTCTAATATGTCTTTGGTTGGTACTCCCCTGAGAAAGGCTGCTGAAGTGGCTGCAGTTCTGGTTGAATGTGGCCTAATGCCCTTAGGCACTGGCTTGCCCAGGTGTAAACAGCAGAAACTAATGCAGTGGCCTATCCACTTTGAAATAGTCTGCTTTGAGATAGCCTTTCCTTGTGATCCTGCAGCATATGCCACTAGTAATTGCTCTGTCTTCCTGAAAACCTTGGTTCTGTGCAAGTAGAATCTAAGCTGTCTGTGTACGTCCAAAGAATGCAGAATTCTCTCCCCCTTGTTCTGTGGATTTGGATAAAAAGTTGGCAGATGAATAGTTTGGTTAAGAGCCACACTGGACACCACCTTAGGCATAAATGTTGGGTTTGTCCTCAGAGAGACCCTGTCTGGATAAAACATGATAAAAGGTTCCACAGCCATGAGGGCCTGTAGCTCTGAAACCCGTCTTGCAGAAGTTATTGCTAGGAGCAGAGCTGTTTTCCAAGATAAAAACTTTATATCAGCAATAGCAGCTGGCTCAAAAGGAGGCAGGGTGAGTTTTTCCAAGACATAGTTGAGGTCCCATGCAGGTATTGGTGATCTCCTTGGAGGCCTTATGTTTTTGGCTCCTTTGAGGTACTGCTTTAATAAAGGATGAAAAAAGATTGGTGGCTCTGTATTGTAATGAGCCAAAATGGCAGAGGCATGAATTTTAATTGTTGAAAAAGATAGGCCTTTGTCCAGCATCTCAGTTAAGTATTGCAAAATCTGAGGAATATTTGGTACAGCTGTATCAGTTCCTTGTGCCTGGTTCCAAGCACAGAATCTCTTCCATTTTCCAGCATAGAATTTTCTAGTACTAGGCCTTCTGGCTTCCAAAATGACATCCATCACAGCTTTACTGAGAGGTGTGTTTTGTATGACTACATAATCCGCCATGCTGCCAGGTTTAAAGTACTGAGATGGCTGTGCAGGATCTGATTGTTTTGCTGGGACAGTAGATGAGGTATTTGCGGTAAAGTCCAAGCTGGGCATTGAGCCAAGTTCCTTAGGATTGGATACCAGTACTGCCGGGGTCAGTCTGGGGCAATCAGTATCATCTTTGGCTTCTCCTATCTGATCTTTAGGAGTACCTTGGGGAGGAGAGGCAGTAGAGGAAAGGCATATACTGATAGTTTTTTTTCCAGCAGAAAGATAGGGCGTCCACTTTCAATGCTTGTCTGTGATAAGTCCTTGTGCAGAATCTTTTTAGTTGGTAGCTGTGAGGGGAGGCAAATAGATCTATGTCCGGGCATCCCCATTTCCTTGTTAACATGCTGAAGACTTTTGGATCCAGCTGCCACTCATGGGTATCCATGAGGTTTCTGCTTAGTTCATCTGCCAGAGTGTTTTCCTTTCCTGGCAGGAATTGTGCCTGCCGATGTACTTGGTAAGTCAATGCTGTGTCCCACAAAGTCATGGTTAGTCTGCAAAGGGGGTAAGAATGTGTGCCCCCCTGCTTGTTTATATACCACATGATCGTGGTGTTGTCTGTCTTTATCAGTAGCTGTCCCGGATGAAGTAGGTCCTTGAAGGCTGTCAGGGCATTTTAAACAGCTAGCATCTCTTTTTGATTGATATGTAGATGCATTTGGTTTGAGGACCATGTGTCCTGAATGCATCTTCCTGCCATTTGGGCCCCCCAGGCATAATCTGAAGCATCCGTTGTTAGTGTCTGCTGGCTGGGGTAATGTGAATTGCTGTCCCTTGTTCTGGTGACAAGCCTTCACCCACCATCGAAACTCCTGATGCAGGCAGGGAATGAGAGTAATCATTGTTTCCAGGCTGTGGCAATGTTGAGTCCAAACACTTTAGGTACCACTGAAGTTTTCTCATATGCAGTCTTGCATATGGAATTAGTAGGATGCAGGATGCCATGAAGCCCAAAGCCTGCAGAATTTTTCTTGCAGATAACTGGGCCTTTGTTGCCAACATTTTGAAATAGGTAGTCAGTTGTCTTTGTTTGTCTGGCATGAGATAAGCCGTCTGGGCAGTTGTATTTAAGCTTGCACCCAGGAATATTATCTCTTGAGTGGGTACTAGCTTTGATTTCTTTTCATTGACTGTGTACCCTAGGCATGTTGGAAGTCTTTTCACAAACGCCACATGCTGTAGAAGAATGTCCCTGTTCTCTGCTTTAATTAGACAGTCATCCAAGTAAGGATATATTTGTATTCCTCTTTGTCTGCAGAATGCAATTACAGGCACTTTGTAAAGACCCTGGGTGCAGTAGATAAGCCAAAGGGCAGTGCAGAGAATTGGTAATGCATTGAGCCAGCCTTGAATCTGAGGTATCCTCTGCATGATTGTCTGACTGGGACATGCAGATATGCCTCTTTTAGGTCTAAAGTCACAAGCCAAGCATTCTTGCCCAGCATGGGCAGAAGCTGCTGCAAAGTCAACATTTTGAATTTTGGTATATCCAGGAATGTGTTTAGAATAGATAGGTCCAGTATTGGTCTCCAGGCCTTGTCTTTTCTGGGTACCGAGAACAGTCTTGAGTAAAATCCTTGTCCCTGCTCTTGCTCTGGTACTTGTTGAATGGCCCCATGTCCATGAGGGATGAGACTTGTTTTTGCGCCTCTGCCCATTGATTTTTTGGCAGATCTGGCCAGCAGTTTGCCTTTGGCAGGGTATGGAAATGGAACTTGTAGCCTTGTGACACTATATTTAGAACCCACTTGTCCTCGGTTATAATGTGCAAATTTTGAGAAAAAAGTGCTAATTTTCCCCCTAAGGGTGCTGCCAGGACATAAGTGCTTGGTGCCGGCAGGGGGAAGTCATTGGGACTGTTTCCTGTATGGTTGTGATTTGTCTTCTCCAACTTTGGCGGTAGAAGCACCCCATTGCTTTGACCTGTATAAACCTTGCGCCTGGGATCTGCCTCTAGGGCATCTGGATCTTCCCCTTTGAGGTCTGTCTGACACAGTAATGGACCAATTCTTTGTAGGCCAGTGTCTACTAAACCTAGGTGGCTGTACTTGTAAAAAATCTTTGACAGTTTGCATAGATTTAGCTTTGTCCTCCATTTTCTTTAACACCTCTTCTGCCTTAACACCAAACAAAGTATCATGCTGTAAAGGTGCATCTAATAATTTAAGTTTGACATGATCAGGCAGATTTTGTTCCTTTAACCAAGCACGCCTCCTAATTACAGAACCCGTAACTGCGGCCCTGCAGGAGGCCACTAAAGAATCAAAACCACATTGCAAAGTATGCTTTCCAACTTGTTCAGCTGCATGCAATAAATCCTGCATTTCCTTGTTTTCTGCACATTCAGAGTTTAACAACATTTTCTGTTTAAGCAATGCCATGACATGTTGCTGATATTTGAGCATATGAAACTAACAGTTTAAGGCCCTTATAGCCAAGGTGGCAGATGTGTAAACCTTTTTTCCCCATCTATCCAGTGCCCTAGAATCCCTGTCAGAGGGGGCAGGGTTTTTTGCAGCGGAAGCCTTAACTCCTTTGGGACCCTGTGAAGTAGTTTCTGGGTCAGCAGCAGGGTTTTTAAAAAGGAATTTATGAGAGTCAGGAACCCTGTAATATCTGTCAGGCTTAACAGGAGCTGGAGGTAAGGAGTCAGGGGTCAGACTAGACTCTGAAAACACATAATCTACAATGTCTAACACAGGTGGAATGGCTAGAGGCCTGTGTTGAGGTAGTAAAAGGAAATCCCTGAGCCTCTTTTTAGATTCTGAAAAATCTTGGCTCTCCCAGTGGAAATGCTCCCTCATGGTATGCAAGGTTCCCCAAAAGAATAGTCCTCTGGAGGAGAAGCTGATGGTACAGATTCTTCAGCATCAGAATCCTTATAGGGGGGAAGAGAATATTCCTGATCACAAGAGGAATCAGAAGAAATAGAAACCTGATCTGAAGATTCATAGTCAGTCTCTTGCCTAGGCCTCTTATCAGGAGGGGGATGGGAACCCCTGATCAAGGTAATCAAGTCTTCGCCCATTTTGAGCATCTGCTTTTTGGGCATAGAGGCCTGTCCACGTGGCCCTTAAGTTTGTTTCTTTGCTTTAGAAGGTGCTTTAGTCTTTGCCTTTGAAGCTGAAGTTGGTTTAATGTAAAGATGTTTAGGTCTGAATACACCCTCAGAAGCCGGTGCCTGCTCAGCGGCTCCGGACCCATCTGAGGGAATAGTGTCCGAGGCTCCAATACCTTGAGTTTCCAGCGGCACAGCAGACTCCATGTGGGAGTCAGTAGCGGCCTGCGACCCTAAAGTAGTGGGCGTCAGGGGCTGTGAAAGCGCCTCACTGAGAACCGGCGACTGGCTTAGGAGAAGCTTCGTCAGTTTTGGACCTTGGTTGTTTATCTCTCTCCTTTTCTTTGCGTTTTTGTGCACTCCGGTAGTCGGATGGCTATCCGACGACATTTCTGGATAATTAAATCGACGTCCAAAATAGTTTAAAGCAAAATCATACCAACACTTAATAGTGCGTTGGTTAAATCTAGCACAAAACCGACAACCAGAAACGTTGTGAACAGGGCCTAGGCAAGGAATGCAGTAAGAATGAAAGTCCTTATGAGGTATTTGCTTTCCACAAGAAATACAATTATTAACTTTTTCTGACATCAGTCTAGAGCAAGAAAAAAGTTTCCCCAACAGGGTACTTAGCTTTATCGACGACTTCGGGTCTGAAACTCTAACAGAAAAATCTCAGGAGTCGGCCGACTGGCACTTACTTCTGCTTCAGGCACCGCGCAGCAAGAAAGACTGAAGAAAATGCAGGAACCAAGACTTTGGAATTCAGGCCGACTGAGGGCAACCTGCCAGCAAGATTACCCAAATGTAATGACTGCAACAGTGAAACACGAAGAACATCCACTCAGATTCCAAAAAATAAAAAAGATTTATTTAGGAAACAATTTAAGTGCTTTCATTCATTACAGTTTCGGTTGAACTTCTTCAGAAATGAAAAATGAAAGTGCAGTTCAAGTTAATAAAAGCTGATCATTAGGAACACTTGACGTCACCTCTTACCTATTCCATTTCAGCATACATTTAACATTTAGGCTACCATTAAGGTTAGGACGTGTGTCTGCTTTGAGTTGAATCTGCCACTTTAATTCCCTGACTTCAAGCAGTGGGTCACAATCACTCTGCTGTTGCCAACATTGCTTTTAATAATGGTGCTAAGAATGTGACTAATCTAACCCCTTTTGTCGTGCAGGTTTCTCTATAGAGGCAAAGTTCCTCTGGGTCCCAGTACATGAGCCACTCCCAAACCTTAAGACAGCAGTTTAGATTTACACACACATTAACAAAAGTTAGAGAAGGATACACACATATATTTGTTGGCTACAGCACAAGAGGGGCGAAACCAGGAAATGCCTTGTATTACCGGAACTAGACAACGTGAAAACGGAGCTGGTAATGCCTGCAGAATTGGCAGACATGTGTTGAACAGCACCACCTTGAACAGCGAAATGGATTATCAACAAACTCCAAGGCTACTTAGGGGGGCAGAATTTGGAAACGAGACGAACAAGCTCATCTGGAATGAAAAAAACGGACTTAAAGGACTGGATTCAGGTTAGTTTCTGTACTGATTTTAGGGAGAAAGGTTTTAAGCCTGGGCCAGTCTCTGGCTCTTATAAAAACAAATTAGAAAACTTTACAAATGGTTAAGTAAATTTAAAAGTTTAGATATAGAAAATGCTTATTTAAAAGAATGTATTTCTGAAAGTATTGTTCCAAAAGGGCTTAGGACATGCAAATACCCTAACAATATTGCACCTGTTAGTACTTTCCGTTATAACTGAAATATTTAACAGATGTGGACTGGATGTTTTAAAAAGCACAGTTAATGAAAATGATAAAATTAAAGGTGAACTGCAGAAGGAAATTGAAATGTTAAATGAAGGTATCAAATGTGACCTCATTCACACTATTCCAGCAGAAAAAAGAAAAATATGAAAATATTAGGAATGAAATGGATGTTCAGTGCAATGAACAGATAAAAAGGAAAATTAGAAAGTTAGAGAGGGATATAAATGACTACAAAAATAATACTAGTCACCCCAAACCAAAAGCTAGTTTTAGATTTTGGGAGAGGGAGAATAATGGTGAGAGAATGGTTACGAATTACGATGAAGCTACTAGCGTAGGTGAGCAGGTGGGTGATCCAGATGATTTCTCAGAATACCCCCCCTCTTCGTAGATCTGAGAAACTCAAAAAGAGAGATGATCAAAAACATTAGCAGCACTCAAATTTTTGGAGGGGAGGGAGAAGAGTGAGGGGGAGATACTAACTAGTGATGGTATCACCCACCCCAATTTGGAGAATGAATTAATTAAACGGGACGCAAACACCCCTTACAAGTTCGTGAAGGATGATTTTAGTATTTATAATTTTACTCATGTACTACTGCAGAAGGAGCATTTTAGCCTTCTATCGAACGGGCTAAAATGTATTCCTTTAAAGAGAGGTAACCTGACAAAAACTCTTTTAGATGTCAAAATGTTTATAAGAAAAATTAATTTTGAGATATTTTTTGGCCAAGACAATGTTCCTGGTCCAAGAGAACTCAGGAAAAAGAGTGTATTCAACCCTCCTTTATACCCACAAATTAAAAATTTTGAAAATGTTGTTGAGAATGAGATTAGAAAAAACTTTCGTAGGGTTAAATATAAAACACATTTAGACCCGAATGAGAATAGTATTCTAATGGAACTTAGAAAATACAAGAATTTAAGGGTAATGAAACCCGATAAAGGAGGTGGGATGCTGTTGATGGATTGCTTTACGTATGAAGGGAAGATGAATGACATCCTAAGGCACTCAAGCAGGTATTCTAGTGTTTCAAAGAACGAAATCAACATTGCTTACAGAAGGATAGACATGATATTGGAGGATTTATTTTTGGATGGTTTGATAGACCAGAAAACCTTAAACTACTTAATAGTAGAAAAAATGAGAATCCCTACAATATTTGGCATCCCCAAAATTCATAAAAATGAGATGGATCCACCATTAAGACCCATTGTTTTGGCAGATGGGTCAAAAACTTTGCCCTTGGCTAAATATGTTGACACAAAACTTAAGGGTTTGTGGTTAAAAAGAAAAAATATTTTGAGGGATTCATGTCACTTCTTAAGATGTTTAAAGCATGATTTGTTCAGAGAAAACATGTCTTTCCTAAACATATATGTGGTTGATTTATTTTCTAGTACAGCCAGAAGTTTAAGTCTGTTGGAAGAAATTATTTTTGAAGACGATACTTTAACACGCAATGAATGTATAGTAGTTATGCATTTAATAGATCTACTATTGAAATATAATTTCATTTATTTTAAGGGGGAATTCTTTCATCAGACAAAAGGGGTGGCAATGGGTGCAGCCTGTACACCTACACATGCAAATTTAGTCTTGGCAAGATGGAAGGAAAAGTTGGTTTTAAATTCTATATACAGTCAAAGTTGGATATTGTACAAAAGATTTTTAGATGACATCTGTATTTGTGATTTTTATAGCTTTTTTAAGCAGTAGTACCAATTTATTGGATTTCACATACAAATTTAGTCAGGAAAAGTTACAGTATCTTGATGTCGAGATTTACAAGGAAAATAATAAGTTAATCTCAAAAATCTACAGAAAAAGTACATATTCAAACTCATATTTACATTTTAATAGTGCAACCCTATGCACTACAAGAAAAATATAGTTAAGGGACAATACAGTAGACCATGCAGGATGACATTTAATAATGATGAATTTTTGAATGAAAAATTTTTTTTGAAGCATATGTTTAAAGCTAGAAATTACCCTGACTGGCTGATTGATTAGGTGGAAAATAAAGTATGTGAAAGGAGGTTGGACAATTTCAAACCTATTTTAGGAATTAACATCCAGGATGAAAGCAATGGCCAATGTAAAAATGAAGAGAATTTTGGTAAGGCCTTGGTAATAGAATTCAATGCTAGTTCGAATATGACTAGGTCAAGATACTTGATATGGAATGGAACAGGTTTTATTGCTTTTACGGACTTAGAATATCTAAGGACAAATTAAAAGTAGTGTTTAAAGATTCATGTAGCTTGAAAAATCTGATGGAACATGACCCTGAACAGAAAAAAAATGATAAAAAAGAAGAGTGGAACATATAAGTGTGGACACTGCACACAGTGTAGACATAATGTGAATAAAGAGAGTATATATTTGGAAAGTAGGAACACATGTTTAAAAGGGAAAGAGTATAGTAACTGTGAATCTAATGGTCTTGTTTATATGGCAGTGTGTCAGGAATGTCAGGCTTTCTATGTTGGAAAGACTGAACGCAAGCTTAGAAGAAGGATTTATGAACATCTTTACGACATACAGACCAAAATGGACATTAATGCTTTATAAAAGCACAAACAGGAATGCAGCAATGCTCACTGCTTATTCTTTGTAACAGAAAGTATAATAATTGACGGACGGGGTGTTCTATGGGAGGAGAGACTTGAGTATAGGGAGTATAGGCAAGTTACTCTTCAGGCTAATAAACCACCTGGGTTAAAGACCATGTATCCATAGCTCCCTTGCTCAAAATAAGATCTGCTAAGTTATAGACTAATCCCACTTATTTTACATAATTATAAAAATAATTTCATTGTCAAACAAAATCTTTTTCAGAGTCTCTGTTTCTTTGAAAAATTAAAATGTTTTTTAAATCGTTTAAACTCACCTTTTAGTTTTTAAGTTTTTTTTTATAATAAACTGGTTACCTACTAAGTTAATTCATTTTTTTACAATGCAACGTTTTTCCACACATGGTTTGTACTGGATTTTATTCATGTTTATGATGTATTCTGTTGAAAGGTCACTAGATTGAGCAAAATGTTAAGTTTATCACCATGTTTTTAAATTGTAACATTTATATTAGTAAATCTCTTATTATTCGTTTTTTAACATGTTTTTATTACATTAAACATTTCATGAGCTTTCAAATGTTCATATACATACTTTGCATTGAGCATATTTGGGGTATTGTAATTTTTAAACACAGATTTTATATGTTTTCAAATTGTTTGTCAGACGTTTATTGTATTTTAACTTCCATTGGTTAATTGGGTGTGTGATGTAAACAGGTGAGGGTATAAATATTGTGTAATTGGCATCCAGTCCACATCTGATGAAGTGGTTTTAAATGAAAAAGTACTTGCTGAGTGGCAAGGAGACGTTAATGTATTGTGTCGCTATTCCAATAAAAACATGACAACCATTCTCTGTGCTTGGAATCAGCTTCTTTTGGGTACCTTGGCTTTTTTTTTAGTGACTTATTGATGCCTTAGGTGCATTTTCATTGGATATATATATATATATATATATATATATATATATATACATATACACACACACACACACACACACACACACACACACTTATTGGTGCCTTAGGTGTATTTTTGTTGGATATATATATATATATATATATATATATATACATACATATATATATATATATACATACATATATATATATATATATATATATATATATATACATACAGAGCCCCCCCCCAAGCCTTTCTGTGTTGGAGGGAAGCATTCTAGCTTACCAGTGGGAGTGGTAAGCACCAGGTAACCTGTCTACCACATAAGGAGTGGTTCTGTCCCAGAAATTGTAGTTATTGGCCGTTTGGGCAATCTTTTCCATCTCTCTCAACTTTCTGATATGAAAGCCTGCATTTGCACTTGTTTCTGTCATGTAACTCGTCTAGTACAGATACAGATTCTTAGTTTTAGCACTTAAATTTGCTTATTCATGCTCAGCACTTGTTCAGAACTTGTAAGCACTAAATAAGTTACTAATTACTATAGCACTCAACTTTCCTCATTACCTAGAGGAAAACAGTTTTTGCAGTTACTTTTCTCACTTGCTTAGTGAAAAACAGCTCTTGTACTCACTTTCCCCACTTATCTAGAGGAAAATAGTTTTTTTATTCAGGCATGTCCAAGGGTCAGCTGCCAGTATCCTCTCCTGTCTATCTGATGAATCTGGGCATCTTGAGGTAATGTAGAAATTGCCTCATGTGCACAAACAACCCTCTCCTCCTACTACCCAACACTACAACCTGTGAGAGATGCACTTATCTAGCCAAACTGGAGGTAAAGCTCTCTCCAACCAAGGCTGAGCTTGACAGTCAAGAGGAGAAGGTAAACATTTGCACCACACCACACTCATCACATAGTCTCACTAAATCTACACCATCAAAATCCACACATAGTAACACAAAAACATTTGTGGAGGCTCTCAATAATAATCTGTCTAAGCAACAGAGACCTCCAAAGCAGAAACGCAAGTAACCTCCATCCCCCAACACAACCCAAATGACACATAGCCCACAGCCTCAGTGTGCCACTCAACCACAGCCAATAAGGCAAAACAACGTACCCAACACACTAGTCATAGGTGACTCTATAGTCAGGCCCACTGATGTCCCACTCACCAGGCACAAGGAGAAGGTTACTGTCAGCTGCCTGTCCACCACATAACCCATGCACTCAGGTCACTCCACAACAAGTATAAATATGACTCTGTCATTGTCCATGTTGGTGTCAATAACCTGAGACATACCTCCCTGGACTACATGAAAAGAGACATGGAAGAGCTCTCCGATCTTGTAGCCCAGGCATGTATGACCCTAGCCCTGAGTAGCATTCTGCCATCGCCCAGAATGATACCACAGTACAAGGACAAAATGATTGACTTTAACAATTGGCTAAGCTTCTGGTGTCATTCTAAGGGGATCCAGTATCTGTCTGCTTGAGATGACATGGTCGACAGACCATGATGCTTTGCCAGAGATGGCCTGCACCTGTCGCCCCTGGGATTCCGGATACTAGCTAAGGGTCTTGCTGCCCCTATAGTGCCTTTTTTAGGCAAGGTTCAAATGACAAATTCACCACCGTAACAGGAACACGCAAGCAAAAACTGAGGGTAATGCTGCTCAATGCCAGAAGTCTAAATCTCAAAATGCACTCACTCTACCCACTCCTTAAAATGGAGAACATCGATATCTGTGCAGTGACTGAGACCTGGTTCAAGGCTCCAGAGAGCACCCCTGCACTACCAGGTTATAACTCATACCATAACTTTTGGCCATGTAACCTGGACTGAAACACCAAAGGCGGAGGTGTGTCCATATTCATTAAGGATATCCACACCTCCAGGCTAGTTGCTCAGCATAATTCATCCGAGGATATCCAAGCGCAACTAACTCTGGGCAAAACTGCAATCCAAATTGTAGCTTGCTACAGATCCCCCACCATGCCCCAGGATTCCCACTCCTCTTTTCTTGATGTACTGGAAAATATTAGGGTTCAACCAAGCACCCTAATAATGGGCGACTTCAACTACCCCACCATTAACTGGGAAAACTACTTGTGCACCAACTCCTTAGCTCAGCACCTTCTGGAATTCATAAACTCCAGTGCCCTGGATCAACTTATCCACACCCCCACCAGGGGCAACAATATCCTAGACCTAGTCATTATCAACATAAGTGACCGGTGTTCCACACCTAA
Source organism: Protopterus annectens (assembly GCF_019279795.1). NCBI lineage: Eukaryota > Metazoa > Chordata > Ceratodontiformes > Protopteridae > Protopterus > Protopterus annectens. Next base: position 697,618,069 of record NC_056732.1, on the reverse strand, counting down.
AGTCAACTCCTCGTTGGTCCGATCCGACCATAAGCTAATTACCCTTGATATCCACATCCCGCCCCCAACCCCCATTAAAGAAACCATGGTAAAAAATTTCTCCAAAGCCAACTTCATGCTTCTTAAGACAGAAGTGGTGAACTTCATGACACCCATGCAGATGGACATATACAGTTACAACTGCTGAATCCTACACAAATGCATTCTATAAGCACTTACACGAGTACATAGATTGTGCTATCCCAAACAGAACCAAGACGCTATCCTCCAAAAAAAGGAAGCCAATCTGGTGGTCCCCTGCCATAAACAAACTGTACAACAGAAGGAAGAAACTGTTGCAAAAGAGAGTAAAATCACATGATTGGAGGAGCTCCCTGGTCAGCCTCAGTAAGAAGCTGAGATCCCTTTTAAGATTCTCCAAAGCTAGTACGAAACCAAAATCGCCACTATTTCTAAGGACAACCACAAAGCATTCTATAGCTATGTCAAGAATCTCGATGGCAAGACCCAGATCTGCTCTGAGTTGCAGCACAACGGCACGAAAATTGCTGAACCAACTGATATTGCCAACATCCTGGCAGATAGGTTCAGTGCTAACTCCCCACCCCCACTCCCCAAAGGGCCCATATCTATACAGGAAGAATGCAGAGTCCCTGTAATCATAACTACGCAGGTAAAAGCTGTACTCTCTAAAGCCAAAAACACAGCATCCATAGGACCGGACAATATCCCAGGCTGCATTTTACATGGACTTCAGAATGAACTGGCTCCCCACCTAAGCACCATGTTCAATAGCAGCCTCGCATCAGGCTTTGTGCCCACTGAATGGCGCACAGCAACAGTTATCCCACTCCACAAAGGGGGGATCCAACACTGATCCCGGGAACTATCGGCCTATTAGTC
>NC_056732.1:697574666-697612166 GCF_019279795.1 Protopterus annectens | reverse complement strand
GAGGGACGTCCAGTTCTCTGTCCCATATTTTCTCTACTTTTTGATGACTGTCTTCACTGTGTTCCATGGTATATCCAATGCTGTGGAATTTTTTCTGCACCCCTCTCCTGACTAATACCTTTCAACAATGAGATCCTTTTGATGCTTTGTAAGCTCTCTGTGAACCATGACTTTTGCTGTAGCAGGCAACTGATTAAAGGTCAGGAAAATCCTACTAGGAGAGCTGAATTTTAGTTGGGGTTAATCAGAGTCTCTTTAATTGATGGCAGGTGTGTACCCAAGAAGACTAAATGTTGTAATTAAATCAAAAGGTGCTTCAACAAAGTATTAGCTTAAGGATGTGCACACTAATGTAACTAGCTTACTACATGTTTTTTATTTTTTACATTTTTTCCCCCAACAGATTGGTTTGTTTTTCACTTTAATTGTACAGGTTACAGGTCACATTAAAGATGGGAAAAGTTTTGAAATGATTTATTCTGGTCTCATTTTTTTATATCACAAAAACCTGCCATTTTAACAGGGGTGTGTACACTTTTTATATCCAATGTACATATAAAGTACATACAAATATATATATGTGTGTGTGTGTGTGTGTGTGTGTGTGTGTGTGTGTGTGTGTGTGTATATATATATATATATATATATATATATATATATATATATATATATATATATACACACATATATAATATATATATATATATATCTATATATATATATATATATATATATACATACACACACATATCTATACCTACATATATATTTATATATATACACACATACTCACACATGCAAACATGCACACACGCACACACACACGTATATATCTATCATATCTCTCTCTCTCTTTATATATTTATATATATATATATATGTACATAGATATAGATATACATGTACATAATGTACACACATATATATATATATATATATATATATTTTTTTTTTTATATAGGATCATAGGAGGTTACAAAGCTTTTGGTCCTAAGGCCTCTACAAGCCTAGCCATGATATACCCTTGTTCCCTTATGGACCAAGATATATAGTCTATGTTTGTGCACAAATCTAAGATCAGCACTGGCTGTCCCTGTCTAAGGGGGACACAGATTAAACCACCGGTGTAAATTTTGGTTTCCCATCCAATTGTCCAGGTTACACTTAAATAGAGTCATTGAGGATCTCTGTTTTACATGAGCTGGGAGTTTTTTCCAGAACAGTGGCAACCACTGGGAGATATATCAGTCTCCAGCATGTCCTGTTAATATCGCAGGCTAGGTTAAGATCCCTAGAGCAAGTGAATCTTGTCCCATTAGATTTGTGGATGTACAGCAGCTTCATCAAGGCAGGGGCTGAGACTGCTCTGTAGGCCAGGTACAAGTCACCTCTAAGCAGTCTATATGATACTGAGTAAAGTGCTAGGGCCTTCAGTCTGTCCGTGTAGGTCATTTGTTGTAGCCCCTGAATTTTCTTGGTGAGAAACTTATGAGGTCTCTCCAGTTGCCGCAGATGTCTGGTGAGGTACATACAGAAGGGAGCATTACACTCTATTATTGGTCTGATGAGAGCCGAGTACAGGGGAGTTATAACCTCCTTAGCTTTGGATGCTATAACCTTTGCTTATGAGGTGTGCAATGTAAAATGCCTTCCTTACTACTGTGGACACCTGATGATCAAAGTTAAGGCTGCTATCAACTTGTGTCCTAAATTCCTCACCACCGGGTTTGAACTTAGGGGGTATTATTAATGCAGTACATTAACAGGAGGTTCTCCTTTGCTGAAGGAAATGATAATGCATTCTGTTGTGTTTAATTTAAGTCCATGGCTTTGACACCAATTGTTTGTCTATGTAAGCCCATTTTGTAGTATGTTGACATTTTTGGTGGATTTGATGATTGTACCCAGGCTGCAGTCATCGGCAAACTTAGTAAGCCATAGGCCATCTATTTTCTCTTGGACTTCTGAAAAAATAGATACCAAACAGTAGGGGGCCTAGCACAGATCCATGTGGAACACCACTGGTAATGGGTCTGCTAGTAAAGGTGGCATCCCCAATTTTGATTGTATGTTTTTTGTTTATGCGCCAGTTGGCAACCCATGATGTATGGGTTAATCTCCAGCTGGGTGAGTTTCTCAATGATGCTCAAGCAGGAAATTGTGTCAAAGGCCACCAGGGTGGCTTATTTTTTTGTGAGGATCTTGTTTTGATCCATTCCGGTATGGCTCAGTCTATACATTTATATAGATGTTTATACAGGACATTTGTGTACACCTCAGTATAGGTCATTGGTGTCAGTGATGGCTGGGGGGTTTGAAACTATTGATGTCATCACTCAGTAGGTTATATTTTGCTTTAGAAAAAATTTTTAACCATTTTGCTTCTGACGGTGGGTCAGACACGATCGATACTTTGAAGGAGACTGATTTATGATCGGACTTTACCATGGAGGCCCCCACACATGGGGTGGTGTAGCGATACCCCATATTGCTAAGCACTATGTCAGGGATATTAGAGCATATTGTGGGGGGGGGGTGCTGAATATCTGCTCCACAGCATTTGTGTTAAACTCCAGGAACCTTTGGGCGAGCATGTTTGTGCTCATATATGTGACCCAATAGATGGAAGGATAGTTAAAGTCCCCCATGACCAGGGTATTTGGCTGTAACGTGAGTGACTCAAGTAGGTCCAGGTAGGTTGTGTGATTATCGTGGTTCACGATGGGGGACCTATAGTTAACAATGACATTGTGGGGGGGGGGGTTCTTACAGTTAGCTGGACTTGAAGTAACTAAAGGGAGTAGTACTGTTGAGGCGTATATGTCTTTAATGAAGATGGTTAGTCCTCCTCCCTAGTTTTTTTTCATGTTCATTTTGTGGTCTGAACATGTGGAAGGCATTATAGCCCTGTCTGGCCAGTGTACTCTCTGAGGCCTTGAACCATGTCTTTGTAACTTCAAATCAGCATCTTCCAAGGTGAGAAGTGCTTCCAGTGAGCACAGTTTCTGATTTAGACTCCTAGCAATAAGCAGCATAACCCTGAGTTTGTTTCTAGAGGATATTTTTACGTCATTAATTTTGTTCTTATGACATTGCCTAAAAAAGGCACTATGGGAAGGTAAGTACCTTTGCCAGCAACCCAAGCTCTCTGACAAAGCAGTGTGGTCTGTCGACCATATCATCCCAGGCAATCAGATACTGGATCCCCCCTGGACTGACACGAGAAGCTGAGACAATTGCTAAATTCAATCATTTTTGTTTGTATTGTGGCATCATCCTGGGTGAGGGAAGAATGCTGCTTAGGACTAGGGACAAACCTACCTGGGACACATAACCTGAAAGCTCAATTATGTCCCTCTGCGAATAGCCCAGTGAGGTACGTCTCAAGTCATTAACTCCAACATGGACTATGAAAGAGTCATAAAAGTACTTGTTATTTGAGAGACTTGAGTACATGCGTGAACTGATGGATCCTGACACCTGACACTTAGCTGACAGTGACCTTCTCTTTGTCCAGCATAGTGAGGGGAACATCTGCGAGTCTCACTAAGGAGTCACCTATGACCAAGACATTTGGTTTAAATACGTTTTGCCTTAGGGGCTTACTGGGTGAGACACTGATGCGTGTGTTATGTGTAGTGGGTGCTGTTGGGACCGTATTATGTGCAGAAAGTTTGCACTTGGGAGATCTCTGCTCTTTTGGTATATTTCTAGTGAGTACCTGCGTCTATGTGGATTTATGTGTTGTGTGCTTGCTTGTGTGGGAGTTGGAGTGCGGGTGCTAACAACCAGCTTGGTATTTGGTTTGTTGTTATGTGAGAGAGAAAGAGAGAGAGAGAGAGCATCGATTCCAGATTCATAGTATAAATACATCTCTTACATATTGAATTTGTATGTTTTAGAAGTAATAAGTTGTCTGTGCTCGAGGCAACTGCTACATTGCCTCGGGATGCCCATGTCAATCAGGCCGACTGTTAAATGGTGGGAAACTGACCTTCCATTATGTCAGGTGTGTTCTGTAGTAAGTGGGGGGGGGGCTAGATGGACTAGGTTCTGCTGTAGAACTAGTAAAATCAGTTAATCTAATTGAGGTTTAGGGGCAGAAACCTGTGCTGGCACCTCAAAAAGCACAGCTGGGTTGCTTTCTGGGCAGCAGTGCTCAACTGCTTTGCGCAACGAGAAGCAGGAAAGCTTAGGAGGGTTCCCTAGCAGTTATCTACGGAAAATTTGAGTTTTTAAGCATTTGCATCTATACATGGCAGTGCTAACCCCCAGAGTGTCCGGGTTAAGATCTTCTTCCCAGTCGTCCCTATCTAGTGGATTGAGTAGATTGTCTGGGAACACTGTTATTAATGGCAGTGACACAGTTACATAATTTGATACTGTTTGCCATTTAGTTACTGGACTGGTTGTTAATCCGTTTGGGAACAATGGAGGTCCACCAAGCCAAATTCAACAAGATACTGTTTCTTTTGGCAATGACTGTAAATCTTTTATTTTATATTACAGAAGAAGTTGCTAAAGCTCAAATCCCTTGAATATGATAACTTATTTGGAAAGGTGTACTGAACTCCAGCAAGTACCATTTGGTCTTAGAGTATACAAGTTTCCAAATGGTATTAGTTTCACCGACAGCATTTGCCATGAATTGGTTAACATATACAACAAAGCTGGGGTTGAAGCTATGCGAGCATTAACGACGCATAATCAAGGCTCATTTGCATTTTTTAAGAAAGAAATAGGACAGTTAAATAAAAATATTGTAAAACATCATACTTTCAACATGCATGTTAGCAATCTGGTTGAATTTAAAAAGTTTGAGAGAGGTGCTAAGGTGTATTCAAACCAACTTGCTTTTATTATTAAAGGTGTTAAAAGTGCCTGAGGGCTGGGTAGAAAGACAGTATGGTGAAGTTGATGATAATATTAGCCAATCTGATGATTTTCCAGTTAATGGAGTCCATGGTACAACACCTAGCAATGATGTTTCTGTAACAAAAGCAGTAAATAATGTATTAGCTTGTGGTGATACCAGAAATGAACAGTCTATTGAAATGAACAACAATCAAAGGGCTGCACCAATGGTGCCCCCACCCCAGCCTCAGGCATCCTCCTCTTTTTTTCAGAAAGGGAGAGGAGCTTCGGCTCCCCTTGTGGGCAACAAGAGATCAAACAGAGGGAGGAAAAGAGGGAGGGGGAGAGGATGCTAAGTTATAATTGTCCAGTATTTAATTTATCTAAACATGTTTTTACATCATGTTAGCTTAAAGTCTTGTCAAACAGTTTTACATTTATTCCATGTCATAGAGACTCTTATACTACCTGACTGTTGATTTTAGGATGTTTGTAAGGAAACTGAATTTGAAGTATATCTTAAGTGATGTTAATTTACCACATGAAGAAAATGAAATTAAAAAAACAAGTCTTTATAATCAACCTTTAAATAACACGTTAAGCATTTTTCTAAATCCTGTTAATTTGAGTTCAATAATTTAATGAATGGAAAACCCAAACACAAAATGTTACACTTAGGTTTTAATGAACAGGCAGCTCTTAAGCAGCTTTGCCCATACAAGGATTTAAGGTATATGAAAGCTGACAAACAGTGTGGTATTATTATTGTTGAACAGGATAATTATGCCAAAACAGATGGATTTTCTGTTGTCAAATAGAAAGCACTACTGGATTGTCAGCAAAGATTTTGTTAGAAAATGTTATAATGTAATAGATCAATAGTTGTTTGGGTTGTTTAATCAGGGGTACAATAAATTAAGTATGTATGGATTAACGGTTGATCCAGAATTTGGGAAGATTTTTGGGATACCAAAAATCCATAAGAATAAAGAAAGACCCCCATATAGACCAAATGTTTCTTCCTATAGAAACAAAACAGTATGTATTTTGGTATTTTAGATCACTAACTTAACCCTGTAGTATAAGCCAGTTAAATATTTTCTTAAGGATTCATGGTCCTTTTTGAACAGTCTACAGGAATATACATTTACAAGTGGGGAGACCATGCTTGCCACAATAGATGTGGATTCTTTACATATGACCACTGACCAAGAAGAAGCATTACAGTTTGTAAAAAGTTATCTTGAAAATTATGGTCAAATGAAACAAGCTGATATAAATGTTATAATAGTGTTGATGGATATGGTATTTAAAAATAATTTCTTTTTATTTAACCTTCACATTTACCAACAATTAACTGGATTGGCCATGGGGGCCAAAGTTGCCCAGCTTTTGCTAATTTTGTTATGTGCTGGTGGGAAGAAAGTATGCTTAAGAATGTTCCTTTGCTCCAATATGTGAAATACTACAAGAGATACATTGATGATTTGGTTTTTATTTGGGGGAAAGAACGAACACTTATTTTATGAATTTGTTGATCAAGTCAGTAACGGTGTCCCTTGGTTAAAATTTACTATTAGTGGAACTGGTTCTACTATTAATTATTCAGATGTTAAAGTTACTATGGATTCCAAAAATTCTAAGTTTGACAGTGGTTTACATAGGAAGGAGACTTTTACAAATAATTATTCTCCACTATAGTAGCCACCATCCAAAAAAGATGACATTGAACATTTTCCATGGACAACTTATTAGGTTATGTTGCTTGATTAGTAATGAAAATGAATTATATAGGAAAGCTGAAGTTTTAATCAGTTTCTTTTTAGAAAGAGGCTACCCTATTGAAGAGCTTCAGAAAATTAAAAAATTAAGTCCTTAGTAAAAGGGACACTTCCTTTCCTTCAATTTTATCTAAGGGAATTCTGATAAAGCAATCAACTTATGTTAAAGTGAACGATGAAATGAGGTATGCTTTACAAGTTAAGCTTACAACAGACAGTTCAGAAATTATTAATACTGTTAAAAATCTAGAAGATTGTTCTAGGGAATCCAGATCTTACTAACATTATATGTCAACATCCACAATTTGTATTGAAAAAAGTTGTAAATCTTAAATATTATTACTTGGAACAGGATTTGATTAGTAAGTTCTGACTTGGTAGTACAACAGTTGGTACTTTTGCATGTACCAGTTGTAAGCAATGTCAGTTTATAAGCAATGTTAGTTCCATCACTTTTGAACATACTGGGTTTTTTTTAGACCAAAAAGAGATTTACTTGCCACAGCAGTGGTATTGATTATGTGGCCAGATGTGACATGTTCCCATTTCTATGTAGACAACAGTGTTAAAAGAGCTGCAGTACAAAATAAGGGAACATAATTTTTCCAATGCCCTGCCAAGCACAGTGTAGAATGTTCAGGATTTAAAAATTTTCATTTCACTGTGCTTGAACAAATGATGATGGAGAAGTTTGTATTTGGCTGTAATAATGTTCTAGAAGTAAAAGAATAAACATTTTCAATTGTTTTTGAGGGCTGACCAAATACCACAGTTAAATGGAAATTTAAATCTGAAATGTTTGCTGAAACTTAAAGTTACATGATTGTCTTAAATATGACAAAACATTATTGGCAAATATAGTAAAGTCAAATGTTACCCCCGAACGTAGGATATCACATCAGCAAGGACAATAAAAAGTAATCCAAACAACAGCGAATGCTGGTATATAACGGCCCAAATCTGAATCTGAAAACGGTATGCACCAATGGTTCATTCACAGGTTCTAAGATGTAATGTGAAAGGAAACCCTTCACTGAATCCACTCTTCAAACGCCAAAACTTTCAAAACTTTCAAAAAGGAAATCACCACGCTGACATTAGCAATGTGGAGCAACAAATCCTTTAATCACAGTGAGCGCTTTCGCCATGTGGCTTCTTCAGACTGTTTAACAATGATAAAAATTCAAACAACTGTCTTTATAACATTATCCACCCTCCCATTGGTTAAAAAAGTCATTACACAGAGTCAATTAAATGGAAATAAAAACAGTCCATCTCGTGCAGAACGCATTCAAAGCAATGCGAACTGCTTCATTACACGTAAAAAGTGTTTACTTAAAAACTAAAATGCACATCGCTCCATATATTATAATATGCATGAATGAAAGTGGAAATACAAAACCACAAAAATAAAACATTCATAGAAAACATTTCATGGTCCTTGTAATACAAAAAGTAGAACCACGAGCACACATTATTATAGAGCAACTCCATATATAAAACATATGCACATTTTGTTGTTCTATGCTAAAACGCTTAGCGGGTGAGTAAAAAATTGAGCCTACACTTACCGCTATGAAAATAACGATCAACACTTTTAAATAATACATCAAACAACGCTCCTTCTTACACTATACCACCAGGCTGCTACTCTGTCTAACGACAAAACCACAGTGCTCATGAATGTGTCGTCATCATTAACTTAAAGGGGACGACATTCAGAGGGCAAATGGTTGATTCTCAAAGTATAGTGAATGATTCCACATCTGACAGAGAATATACAACGTGTATTAAAATACCCAACTCATACTAAAGCACCAAATGGGCAAACCAAGCCAAAAACTAAAAATAAAAATAAATATAAAAGTAAAACAAATCCTATGTACACGTGCAATCAAACATCGCAGGCATTAACATCACCCACACCTACTACAACCTTGCACATAGAACTTAGGCATGTCCTAAGTAAAATGTCCTAAATAAAATGGACTTATCAAATTGATGTCGATCGCCCTGAAACCAAAAACCTGAACTATCAAGGCGATTATACCTAGAAACGCTGTAATCCAAAAGGCAATAGGCTTAAGCGCTAATAAAACTAAGCTTGACAACGGATCAACAGATGAACAAAATGTTTAAATGTCAATCCAAGTGAAAATACAAACTAAACCTCAAATAACCCTGGAAAAGGATGAACCATAAGAGAATGAAATTAGAATAAAGTGCGGAAAAAAAGAGAGAAGGAAGAAGAAAAAAAGAGAGAGAGGGGGAGAAAGAGAGATATAGAGAGGAGGGGAAACAAAATGTGTAATAGAATGGGAAAAAAAGAAAGAAAGGAAGAAATGAACATAATAAAGATAAAAGCTGAGAGGGAAGGAAAATACATATACACATATAATTGCCAAAATGATGAGTCTGTACATATATTATGAATACTTTCTCTTACCTACAATTATGTATAAACCAATTCGACCTTCTGGCATCTTATTGAGAGGGGTAACATATGAACTCTACTGTTTTGGTACATGCAGTTTCCTTTTCCTGAGGAAAGGTCTAACCTGTACTTTATCATTCAGGCCTGGGTAATGCTCTGCCCTCAGCCTTATAATCCATTTCATCTCATTCTCAAGGGTGAAATTGATGATATCTCCACCTCTCTTATTTGGTTCAATCTTCTGAATGACAAAAAATTTAAAGGAGTGCCTAATCCCTCTCTCTTTATGATGTTTTGCCAAAGCATTCACTACTGAGGCTGTCCTAATGTGGTAGGTATGTTCCCTAATGCGTTCTTTAAGTGACCTGTTGGTTTTGCCAACATAGAACGCTTGACATGCTTCACAAGTTGCCATATACACAATATTTGAACTTTCACATGAAGTCTTCGTGTTAAAACTAAAACTTCGTTGAGTGGTTGGATGTATAAAATTTACTGTCTCATTGATGAATATACACTGATTACATTTGCCACAGGGTGTTGTGTTTGTCAACTTTGTGTTATGTCTCTCTGTGCCTAAGTTGTTCCTGGGTTTACACAGTATCCTCTTTAAATTAGGTTGATTTTTATATGTAATGCTCGGACATGACCCCACTATATCCTTAATATCAGGGTCTAGCAACAATAAATCCCAGTGTTTCCCCATAATTCGTTTCAGATCCATAGAATCTTTAGTAAAAAACATAGAGGCTCTATTCTTAATTAAATCTGGAGAACTGTTCATTACTGAGGCTGGTAAGGGTTCCGAGAAGTAAGGTTTGGCCCTGGTGGTTCTGAGGCTCTCAACATTCACAGCAGTCCGTTCAAAAATACTCTCATTGTAACCTCTTTTCATAAATCTTGCCTTCAAACCTTTTAGTTCATCCACGTAACCTTCATTAGTAGGGTTCAACCTAGAGGCCCTCATTATCTGGCCTTTCATAACATTATCGAACACATACTTAGGATGCATACTGTCCCTATGTAGGATAGTGTTCCTAAAACATAACTTCCTATGTACATTTGTGTTGAGCAACCCATTACTGAGTCTATTAATACTCACATCCAAATATGAAATGTGGTCTACTGAGTAATTTAAAGTAAATCTGAGGAAGTCAGTGGAACTATTCATACATTCAACAAAACTCAACAATGTCTCTCTATCACTCCTCCAAATGAAAAAGAGGTCATCAACAAACCTACGGTAAAAACCAACATATTCCTGAAACTGTCGTGTGTTAAAAAGGAATGTCTCTTCCCAATATGCCATAACAAGGTTGGCGTAGCTATTGGCACAGGACGTGCCCATAGCTACGCCATCCTTCTGTAGGAAAATATCATCTCCAAACATAAAAACGTTGTTAAATAAGACTGTTTCTAGGAGTAAAGCAATAAGTTCTATTTTTACCAGGGTAAAATCAGAATGATTTTTAAGATACTCTTGTATATATTGTACCCCTAAATCATTGGGGATTACAGTGAAAAGACTCACAACGTCAAGCGTTACCAAAATGTAATGGGCGTCATCCTCTAATTGTTTCATATAGTCGTATAAGTCCAGGAGAAACTGCTTGCTATCTCTAAGTATAAACTTATTATTATTGACCAGTGGCCTAAGATGATATTCAATAAAAATTGAAAAAGGTTCAGTCACCCAGCCTTGTCCGGCAACAATCGGCCTCATCGGGGGGTCAGTGGCCGATTTGTGGACTTTGGGAAGGCCTTGTATAATAGGGATAAGGGGATTGTTCACTTTAAAATAATCATATAATTCCTTCATAATAGTATTAGATGCTAATAACTCATCGAGCATATAATAAACCTGTAGGACCTTTTCTTTAACCACGTCCATATCTATCTTTAGATATGAGGAGGTCTCTCCCATTCTCTTATGGTTCATCCTTTTCCAGGGTTATTTGAGGTTTAGTTTGTATTTTCACTTGGATTGACATTTAAACATTTTGTTCATCTGTTGATCCGTTGTCAAGCTTAGTTTTATTAGCGCTTAAGCCTATTGCCTATTGCCTTTTGGATTACAGCGTTTCTAGGTATAATCACCTTGATAGTTCAGGTTTTTGGTTTCAGGGCGATCGACATCAATTTGATAAGTCCATTTTATTTAGGACATTTTACTTAGGACATGCCTAAGTTCTATGTGCAAGGTTGTAGTAGGTGTGGGTGATGTTAATGCCTGCGATGTTTGATTGCACGTGTACATAGGATTTGTTTTACTTTTATATTTATTTTTATTTTTAGTTTTTGGCTTGGTTTGCCCATTTGGTGCTTTAGTATGAGTTGGGTATTTTAATACACGTTGTATATTCTCTGTCAGATGTGGAATCATTCACTATACTTTGAGAATCAACCATTTGCCCTCTGAATGTCGTCCCCTTTAAGTTAATGATGACGACACATTCATGAGCACTGTGGTTTTGTCGTTAGACAGAGTAGCAGCCTGGTGGTATAGTGTAAGAAGGAGCGTTGTTTGATGTATTATTTAAAAGTGTTGATCGTTATTTTCATAGCGGTAAGTGTAGGCTCAATTTTTACTCACCCGCTAAGCGTTTTAGCATAGAACAACAAAATGTGCATATGTTTTATATATGGAGTTGCTCTATAATAATGTGTGCTCGTGGTTCTACTTTTTGTATTACAAGGACCATGAAATGTTTTCTATGAATGTTTTATTTTTGTGGTTTTGTATTTCCACTTTCATTCATGCATATTATAATATATGGAGCGATGTGCATTTTAGTTTTTAAGTAAACACTTTTTACGTGTAATGAAGCAGTTCGCATTGCTTTGAATGCGTTCTGCACGAGATGGACTGTTTTTATTTCCATTTAATTGACTCTGTGTAATGACTTTTTTAACCAATGGGAGGGTGGATAATGTTATAAAGACAGTTGTTTGAATTTTTATCATTGTTAAACAGTCTGAAGAAGCCACATGGCGAAAGCGCTCACTGTGATTAAAGGATTTGTTGCTCCACATTGCTAATGTCAGCGTGGTGATTTCCTTTTTGAAAGTTTTGAAAGTTTTGGCGTTTGAAGAGTGGATTCAGTGAAGGGTTTCCTTTCACATTACATCTTAGAACCTGTGAATGAACCATTGGTGCATACCGTTTTCAGATTCAGATTTGGGCCGTTATACACCAGCATTCGCTGTTGTTTGGATTATTGGCAAATATGTTTTTTATTATTGTGTTTCTTTTAAATTGTTTGATGCATTTTTACTGTTATTTTTGTATGTTCCAAGTTTTTCATTGGGAGATATGGCATGTGACTTTAAGGACAACAGGCTTAGCATGTTTCTTTAAAAGGAAGTGATGTTACAAAAGTTACAGAAGGAAGTGGTGTTTTAAAGGAAGTGATGTAACATTTTAGAGGGTTATTTAAATGTGACGGTTTTCATGTTTGTTTTTTATGAAGAAGTTCCACTTTATTAAAAAGGAACGAAAGCACTAAAATGATTGTGTGATTCTTTACTGAGGATTTGAGCCATTGTGCAAAGTTTTTTGTGACATATATATATACATATATATATATATATACATATATATATATATATATATATATATATATATATATATATATATATACATACATACACACAAACACACACACACACACACACACACAATGTTCAATTATAATAATTATACACACACACAATGTTCAATTATAATAATTATACTGTATAATGACAACATATGTTCAGCTTATACGTATTGTATAAAGGCGTTACTCGGATGTATTGTTGTCTACTCTCATTTTTATAACTCTCCGCAAATCACTTCTAATGACGTCACTTAATTTATTTACAATCTTTTTTTCATGTTATGTTCGACTTCTAGTACCTAATTGTTTGAGTACTTCATCTTTCTCTACATGTTATTGTTTTTATGCTTAAATATTGCACAGTTCTACTGACCACTGTTATTCTCTTCTGCAAATACACATTGAATCTTGCACTGTCTTATTTTACCACTGTAACTTGATTGGTAATTTCATTCTATGTAATAGAGCTTTCTTCCGCTGTGTGATTTTTACCACTGTAACTTTATTTCTAATTGTACCTATGCTATGTAATTGGTGCTTTTCTCCACAGGCCTCTGCTGAAAATGCATCATTGGCCCAGTCAGACTTTCCAGGTAAACAAAAGTGAAACACCATACAAATAGAAATTGTGGAGAACACACTGAAGATCTGCGTTCCAGACAACCGCAGTAGAACCCTTTAAGAAAAGAATCCGATGCAGATCAACACTCTTTAAAGCATTTTAATAAACGCCCTATGCAGGCGTTTTGTAAATGATGTTTTATTTTATGGCAGGGTGATGAGAGGGAACTTTTACAATTTGTAACATATTTAGAGGATACCACAACATTTTTTCGATTTACAGCTACTTATTCTAAAAGAGATTGATTTTCTAGATGTAAGAATAATGCAAGATAGAGAAGGTTTTAAGACAGCATTATATAGAAAGGATTGATGGAGAAACAGTCTATTAACCTATGATAGTATGCATCCGAGATTTACCTTCAGGAATATAGTGAAGGGGCAGATCAGTAGAGTTTCTAGGGTCTGCACGGAAGAGACAGTATTTGAAGCTGAGATAGAAATGTTAGAGGAACATTTTTCTAAATAGGAGATATAAATGTAAGTTAATTAGTGATGAATTTAGTCGCAAAAGAGAATATAGAAGAGGGAAGATGGGCCCACTGTTAAGAAATAACCAAAAGGGGCAATGAGACATTTAGTAATAACAGTATAGGAAGTGCAATGCCAACTACTAGAATGATATTCACCTATAGTAACAACATTTATGGTGTACGCGATATAATAAGGAAGAATTGGAATATCCTGAAGAAGGATGATAGACTATCAGGAATTGTAGGAGAACAAACCAACTTTGGGTTTAGAAGGAATATGAACCTTAAGGATATCCTGGGGCATGAAAGGAATAATGGTAAATATTTTATCACCAAGGAAGGTATGACATCATGTGGTTTATGCAAAGCATGCGGGTTCATTAATAAAGATACTGAATTTAGACACCTGACTACAGGAAGAAAGTCTGATTTTAAGGCAAAAGCCACTTGCAGGACTACAGATATTGTTTATTTAGCTGAATGTCAGCAATGTCCTTGCTTCTATGTAGGAAAAACAAACAATATGTTTAAAGTTAGGATCCTACAACACTTATCTTTGATTAGAACCAAGAATCAATATAATGCTCTGTACAAACATGTAAAAGAAAATGAGGGACATCAATTTAAATTTAGGGTGATTTGGAATGTACACAAGTTTTAGAGGGGGAGATATAAAAAATTACACTGAAAGAGAGGAAACAAAGTAGATAATAGAGCTTCAGGCACATAAGTATCCAGGGCTTAATGAGTATATCCCTATGAAACCCGCCCTAAAAAACAGGCGGGTGCAATACTGAAATGTGGTTGGTTGTTATCTAGTTAAAATCGGGAACAGTTGTAATTTATCTGATGAAGGGCAGGAGCCCGAAAGCGCTCATCACTGGATTTATGTACTGTTTCATTTTTAAGGTTTTATGGTTTTAAACTACGTTTTATTAAAGTGCTTCAAAGAGTGTTGATCTGCATCAGATTTTTTCTTAAAGAATTCTACTGTGGTTGTCTGGAACGCAGATCTTCAGTGTGTTCTCCACAATTTCTATTTGCATGGTGTTTCACTTGTTGTGTGGGGAACACACACACAATGGACAATAAGACTGAGAATAAAGAAGTCACACCGAGGGCTTCTTCCATTACCTGGGCAGAAAGAGTGAAGCCGAATTTAAAAACACTGAAAAATCCGTTGCTTAATCTTGATTTGCATGTATCAATTAAACAGCGGGTAACGGGACCCGTGAGTACCAACACTGACCATAATTTTGGAGAGATTATGCGAGAATTCAATCAAAAAGTTAAACTCAAAAGACTACAATGGCAAAGGACCATTTTGAAGCCTGCTTGAAGTTCGGTATAGTACCGAGGGGCATGAGGGTGTTTTGCATGCCCTCCCAGGGTGACCACTATCCTGAACTTTTGGCCAAATGGCAGATGATAAACATTAATACCAGGTTCTCATATATGAGACTATTATTTGAGTTCTTTGCACCGGAGGAAGAACAGCTGAACAAAGAAATAGAATCCCTACAACAAAGACTGGAGTCAGAATTTAAGTGGGAGAAATTCACAAGAAGGCTGGATGAAACTTACTGTGCGTTTTCTATGACTGATCAAAAACTGCAACAGAAAGCTAGAAAGCTACAAAGAGATTATAAAGACTTTATGAATGGACATATGTTAATTTGGCCCAAGGATAATCAAGCAAATGCACAGGATAGAACTACCTTAACACAAACTACAACTAGAGAACTGGCTAGGGGGCAACTCCACCAAGGACAGACTTGTACTAGTACGTATGATGACATCAATTGCAGAGAAAGTGATTTGGAGGGGAATTCATACGTTGAGAGAAAAGGACAGCAACCAGGAGACACTGCAACGAGAACTCCAATGGCATAAACACATGAGTTATTTACATAGGAAAGTGGCTTACCTTTAGTCTTGGAGAAGGGAGACAATATAGAGAGTCAGAGTAATGAGTTAATGCCTTCACTAGAACCATTGAAGGTAGCTGTTAACAGTGCCAGAGAGCGGAATCTAGGGGCGAGACCGAAAGTACAGCCTCCAGGCAACAACAGTGAACATTTTTTAGCTCATTTGCCAGCCCCAGTCAAGAAGAAGGGGGAATGGAGGCACTCTCACAGCGAAGGGAGAGGAGCCAAGAAAGGAGGACATTCAACTAACTGGTGATAACACTGTTTATAACTTATCTGATTATATTCTCAATGATGATGAGTTATATGTATTAAACAAAGGTATGACTTTTGTTCCCAGCGAGGAAAGTAGCTTTAGTGAAATAGTTATGGATTTGATATTTTTTTGCTAGAAACATTATGTTGAGACAGATTTATGGTAAGAGCCAACCACAGCAACATGCACCAAGACAACCTAGTAGTTTTGTACCACTGTTCAACTCTACATTGCAAACGTTTCTTAGAAGTTGTGAAAATGATGTATTAACATATTTAAAGAAAGATAAAAATAAAAAAATTACAATTTAACATTGACACAGAGACAGGCTTTAAATAACTTGCAAAGTAAAACAAATGTGATAATAAAACAGGTCGACATGGGAGGAGGGGTGATTATTATGAACAAGAAAGAATATTATGAAAAATTGGGATGGCTGTTGTCCGATAGTGACACCTAAACTCCCATTTCTCCATTGTCAGTACATCATACAGTGAAAGATGTAAAGGACATTTTGAAAGTTCATAAGGAAACAGGGTTAATAAATGAAGATTTATTTAACGTCTTATGGATTGAATACCCGACCATTCCCTTATTCAAAGCCCTGCCTAAGATACACAAGGATTTGAGAAATCCGCCCCTCAGACCTACAGTGTCAGGAAGGGGGTGGGTTACCGAAAACATTTCTATATGACTTGACTACACTCTAAGGCCATGGATAGGGAAAGTAGAAGAAATACTGAAATATACCAGTTGTTTTTTTAACTACCTTGGGAGGCTTTGAGCAAGAAGAAGAACGGAAAAAAATAAAGAGAGAGTATGTCATGGTAACATTGGAAGTAAACCTTTTTACGGTTATTAAGAATGAATATGGAGTAAAGGTGGTATGTACATTATTAAGGAATTTAGGAACAACAGATGACAGAATATTAAATTCAATAGCTGAAATGTTAGACTTGGTATTGAGAAATAATGCATTTCTTTGCTCAAATCAAGTATATAAACAAACACAGGGGGTAGCCATGGGCACCCCCTCTGCAAATACATATGCCAACTTAGTTCTCTCTTACTGGGAAAGATAATTTGTGTTAAATGAAAATAATATGTGGAGAAGAAAAATGTTCCTATACAGTCGTTTTTTAGATGATGTTTTTATTTTATGGCAGGGTGATGAGAGAGAACTTTTAGAATTTGTAACATATTTAGAGGAAACCACATTTTTTCGATTTACAGCTACTTATTCTAGAAAAGAGACTGATTTTCTAGATGTAAGAATAATGCAAGATAGAGAAGTATTTAAGACAGCATTATATAGAAAGGATTGATGGAGAAACAGTCTATTAACCTATGATAGTATGCATCTGAGATTTACCTTCAGAAATATAGTGAAGGGGCAGATCAGTAGAGTTTCTAGGGTATGCACGGAAGAGACAGTATTTGAAGCTGAGATAGAAAACTTAGAGGAACGTTTTTTTAAATAGGGGTTATAAAATTAAGTTAATTAGTGATGAATTTAGTCGCAAAGGAGAATATAGAAGAGGGAAAATGGGACCACTGTTAAGAAATAACCAGAGGGATAATAAGACAGTTAGTAATAACAGTATAGGAAGTGCAATGCCAACTACTAGAATAATATTCACCTATAGTAATAACATTTATGGTGTATGCAATATAATAAGGAAGAATTGGAATATCCTGAAGACGGATGATAGACCATCAGGAATTGTAGGAGAACAGCCCAGCTTTGGGTTTAGAAGGAATAAGAACCTTAAAGATATCCTGGGGCATGAAAGGAATAATGGTAAATATTTTACCACCAAGGAAGGTACGAGATCATGTGGTTCATGCAAAGCATGTGGGTTCATTAATAAAGATACTGAATTTAGACACCCGACTACAGGAAGAAAGTTTGATTTTAAGGCAAAAGCCACTTGTAGGACTACAGATATTGTTTATTTAGCTGAATGTCAGCAATGTCCTTTCTTCTATGTGGGAAAAACAAACAATATGTTTAAAGTTGGGATCCTACAACACTTATCTTCGATTAGAACCAAGAATCAATATAATGCTCTGTATAGACATGTAAAAGAAAATGAGGGACATCAATTTAAATTTAGAGTTTTAGAAGGGGAGATATAAAAAAAATTACACTGAAAGAGAGGAAACAAAGTGGATAATAGAGCTTCAGGCACATAGGTATCCAGGGCTTAATGAGTATATCCCTATGAAACCCGCCCTAAAAAACAGGCGGGTGCAATTCTGAAATGTGGTTGGTTGTTATCTAGCTAAAAGCAGAATTGTGAACAGTTGCAATTTATCTGAAGAAGGGCAGGAGCCCAAAAGTGCTCATCACTGGATTTATGTACTGTTTCATTATTAAGGTTTTATGGTTTTAAACTAAGTTTTAAATCAACTGCCAATCATTAGCGGACCGGAGTTCCGCTGTGGCGACCCCTAACCGGGAAAAGCCAAAAGACACAAAATTAAAGTGCTTTAAAGAGTGTTGATCTGCATCGGATTTTTTCTTAAAGGTAAACAAAAGTAAAAAAAAAAATATATATATATATATATATATATATATATATATATATATATAAATAAATATATACATATATATATATATATATATATATATACACACACACACACACACACACACACATACACACACACACATATGTACATGTGTGTGTGTGTGCACGTGTGTATGTATGTCTACATATATATATATATATATACATACATACATACACACACAGAAGCACTAAAATGCTTTCTTGTTCTAACAACTCTAACAAGTTCAAGTCAATATTTTTAAACTTTCTTATAACCTCTTGTTTACTGATAACTTTGTAACATGCATATTTCCCCAACTCTTGTTCTGTTATACTTAGTTCCATCACTATAACCCCTATGCCCTTATCAGCCTTCATGACTCTAAGATCTCAGTTACTACTAATTTCCTTAAGGGCTAAATTTTCATTTGTTAAATTGTACCACTTACATTTAGTTTTACCATTAAATAAATTTCTAACATCTGTCTCACATACTTTTTTAAAATATTTAAAGTGTTGTGCAGCGATTCGCAAAACTGAGCTTTCAATGGGTTGAAGTAGACCCATTGAGATATATATATATATATATATATATATATATATATATATATATATATATATATATATATATATATATATATATATATATATATGTGTGTGTGTGTGTGTATCTGTATATATATATATATATATATTATATATATATATGTGTGCGTGTATGTGTATATATTATACATATATATATATATATATATATATATATATATATGGGTGAATTCCAAAGACATGCATCTGGAGCATTTCTCCCCGGGCCTCCGCTGAAAACAGGCTCTGTGGAACCTAGTCGGACTTTCCCGGTCAACAAATGATAAATAAATAAATAAAAATTTAACAAAAAAAATATATATATATATATATATATATATATATATATATATATATATGTTTACACACTATATATATATGTATGTGTGTATCTATCTATATATATATATATATATATATATATATATATATATATATATATATATGTGTGTGTGTGTGTGTGTGTGTGTGTGTGTATATATATATGGGTCCATAGATTAGGTTCACAGTATAACAGAACAAGAGTTGGGGAAAGATGCGTGTTACAAAGTTATCAGTAAACAAGAGGTTATAAGAAAGTTTAAAAATATTGACTTGAACTTTAGTTGTTGTTAGAACAAGAAAGTATTTCAATTCACGAATACAAATTTATGTTAGTGGAACACACTTCTATTGGAAAGTTGTTTGGTAAACCCAAATTACATAAAAATATCACAAATCCACTTTTCAGACATATTCTTTCAGCGAAGAAAACCAAAACTGAATATATTTCTGAATATTTGGATCACATTTTAAACCCTATGGTGCAAAATACAAAATTGTATTTGCAAGACTCATGGGTCCTTTTAGATGAATTATACAGATGTAAAGACAATGGACTAGATAAGCTGCTAGTTACGCTTCATGTAGTAGTATTGGACACTAATATTCCATACGAGGCTGGGATTGATTTAGTTAGGCAATACTTACATAAATACACTTTTGTTGTTAATGAAAAAATCAATCTTATTTGTTTCTTACTGGAGTTAGTGTTGGAAAATATTTTTTTAAATTTAATGGGGTTATTTACCACCAGCAGTAGGGGGTAGTCATGGGGGCCAAGATGGCATCCAGCTATGCAAATCTAGTTTTAAGCACTTGGGAAATGGAAACTTTAACAGTCTTATCTGGGTATAAGAAGTTTAAACTTTACAAGCACTTTATAGATGATGTTGTTATCATTTGGCAAAGTACTGAAGGTGAATTAACAAGATTTGTACATGAAACCAAAGAAAGTATTTTTTAATTTTACAGTGTCCGGTTTAGGTCTATAAGTCCAGTTTTTGGATAAGGACCTGACTTTAAATCAAGAGACTAAAAAGTTTGAAATTAACATTTTGAGAAATTCAGAAACAACTAATTAGGATACAATAGCCAACATCCTTATTTTATGAAATGTAACATCATTAAAGGGCAGTACATTCGTTTAAGCAGAATCATCACTGATGATTCTATATTTTTAAAAGAATGTCTTTTTTTGAGAAATTTGTTCTGTGATAGGAACTACCCAAGTATACTTGTAGATGAAATTATGAGAGAGGTTATAACTGTAAGATATGAGAAACTTCAACCTATACGTAGATTTGCATTTCAGCCTAAGAACAAGGATGGTGGTCAGGATGTTGCTTTAAGATTTCCCCTGCCTATTTTGCATGACTCCAGACGTACAAAAAGTATCATAAAAAAGAACTGGTGTACTATACAAGGCAACCAACGTTTGATCAATGTTTTAGAGACATCTCCAGACTTCTGTTATAAGAAAACTCATACTCTAAAAAGTTATTTTGAATTTCCTGATAATAAAGCTGTCAAGACCAAAAATGGAAAGGGGGTATGTACAGATGTGGGCATTGTAATTAATGCACTAACATTAAAATATTCAAGAACTTACTAACAGTTTTAAAATACAGTTTGAGGGTAATTTTAACTGCAATACCAGCAATGTTGTTTATTGTTGTTTTCATCAGACCTGCAATACTGATTATGTTGGAAAAACTACTAGGAAACTGTCCGATCATACTAAAGAGTATTGAAAGGCAACACGAAGTAAGGTTATGAAAAACGCTTTAGCCAAGCACAATATGAATTGTAATAATTTTGTATCATTGTTTTAGAGGAAGTCACACTGTTTTTATAAGATGTGAATACTTTGTTGAAAATTAAAGAATTATACTGACAGCTGTTGCTGGGGGTAGATTCTTTCCCAGGACTGAATGACAATTTCAATATCAGATGTATTTTAAAATGGGGTAGATACAGACATCATAATTATTTTTTTTAAATCATTGAACATCTTATAGTATTTAAGTGGTGTGGTAACATATGGTGAATAGTTTCTGTAAAGGTTCTGTTTTAATAGATTGTGAACAAAAGCGCTAAACTTTGGTTTTGCAGCCCGCTTCTTTTCCACCATCAACCAAGACATTTTTCAAGTTTGTAGTTTGGTTTATAAATTTTGCAGCTTTTTGCATTTTATACACACACATATATATATATATATATATATATATATATATATATATATATATATATATATATATATATAAGTATATATGTGTGTGTGTGTGTGTGTGTGTATCTATATATATATATATATATATATATATATATATATATATATATATATATATATATATATATCTATATATATGGGTCTAAATTATGTTGCCAAAATCTAATTACGACGAACACCTTTTCATCGACACAAAATCAGTAAAACCATTTGCTGTGTTTAATAAGGGCAAAGACGTACTTGCCCAGCTGCAGAACTTTGCCCTTTTCTTCAATATACTGCAATCACAAAGTTGGTATAAATATATACACATATATATATATATATATATATATATATATATATATATATATATATATATATAGTTAGGGGGGTATGGGGGCAAAGTCCCCCACTTAGGTGGGTTTGATTCAATGTGGATTTTGGTTCATTATGGTGCGAGCAAGAATTTCCTTGCCCTTATTAAACTCAGTGAATAGTTTCTCTGATTTTGTGTCGATGAAAAGGTGTTAACCATAATTAGATTTTGCGATGTAATATATACTATATATATTTATATATATATATATATATATATATATATATATATATATATATATATATATATATATATATAAATATATATATATATATATAAATATATATATATATATATATATATGCCAAAGTCTAGTACAATATCCAGGTTTACGAAATATAGTAGTCTTAAACTCACCCTTGTCAAAGTAAATCGTTACATCCAAAAAATCAGCAGAACCACAAGTCATTTTATGGGTAAATCTAAGGAAAGTATTAGACATATTGACAAAGTGCCAATTTCTCTAAATTAACTTTGGTGTCTGTCCAAGTCAAAAAGTTATTGTGAAGATAGCTTACATAATGTACCCAACTATCTCTGTAAACAGATTTAAACAATATGTTTTGTTCCCATGCCCACATGGTTAAGTTAGCATAAATGGTGGCTCAAATTGCCCCCATACCTACACCCTGCTTCTGCCTGTAAAATTTATCTTCAAAATCATAAAATTGTTTTCCAGAACAATCTCCATAAAATTATGAAGAACTTGAACTTCAGAAGGTGTGATGAAATCACACGAATAAAGGGCTTGGGAAAAAGTATCTTGCACATCACTATATACTAGCATAACATCTTCTCCATTTATCAACCTGGGAAGCTGTTTCAAAAAATCCCATGATGCAAATATATAATAGAAGCTTCTGAAATCAGCGTTGGTTTACTTGACATACAGGTGAAATTAGATGACAGCTACAACTGCAACTATACCAGAGTTGTTTATAATGCTTGCTGTTCTTAATGTAGTGTGCTTTATATCGGGAAAGCTGATAGTGTGTTTAAGCAGCAGACTTACGAACATGCAAATGACATCAATTAAAAACACTAATAATGCACTTTATAAACACTCCTTGTTGTGTAAGGATTTCATTAAGTTCAAATTTGCAGTGCTTAAAACAGTTTAGGACCATTTGAAACTATTCTGGAAGTCAGGGAATAAACATGGCAGGTACATTTAAACTCACTTGACTTCCCTGGTTTTTAACACTAATATATCTGTTAGTAGCCTTCTTAAGTTGAACGCTTATGATTTTCATTGAATTGAATTGTCATATATATGTGTTTTTATATTTTTACATTTATAAAGTTTCATATTGTCTTAGGATTGTTTTTATTGTATATGATTTTTATTAGAGGTTACTGCATTGTTAATTGGATAATTAATTGATTTATTTCTGCTTTGCTGTATACTGCAAGGCATTGTTTCCTCTAGCATCTTGGTTCTGAAGAAGTCAACTGTTACGATTTGTACTGCCGAAAGTGCTTAACTGTTTTCAGGATTTTATAAGTGGATTAAACTTGCTTTAGATATTTGTTTTGTCACGTTTTTCTTTTTTGGATATCATACCAGACTTTGGCAAGTTTCTTCTGGAAGACATCCTAGCAACTTTTACTATTTAGTTTTGTTTGTTGCTGGAGCCTTGATTTCACTGTGCGTTCTTTGGATACTATGTCATTTTCCGATCCAGATGAAATTTTTGCCAACTGTTCCAATGACAGAGTGGAAGATGGGTCCAGTCACGATCCTTCAGTCCTATTTGGGCAATTTACGCAGACTGTTGGAAACTTCATGGCACTCATTGAGATTTTAATGCAAAATTAGATATTGTTCCTTCTTGTAACTATTCAATGCAAGCCATCTTTTCTATAGCCCAGGATGGTGGCCTGGGCAATATCGGTCAAGCTTGCCTAGACAGAGTAATTAATTTCAACATGAGGGCTGGTTCAACTTTGTCAGACTGCTTGCCAGTTATATACCGTCACTATCTGGATGTTGGATCTGGGATTTCTACCACTGCTTGTTATGCTGTTGAGACATCCAGTTTAAATTCAGGTACTCCAACCACTTTTTCAGCTACCAAAGGTGCAGGTGCTGTCTTAAATAATGTTGCCAAAGATATTATTATCAATGGTGACAGTGTTTACCTTGATGGCTCTGGTGCCACTTTTGCACATACTAATTTAAAATGCTGGCTGAATAGTTTTTCGTTCAGTTCTTGTAATTTTCACCAACAGGTACCAATAATAGGCATTTCATTGTTATAATCTATTTCCAACTTCCAGAGCCTGCTTTTTTGATTACCGCAAGCTCCAGCTAGAAAATGCCTACTTGGAAACATGTATTGATAGAGAAATTGTCCCCCAGGGGCTTAGGATGTTGCGGTTTCCAAATGGTGTGCATCAGGGTTCAGCCCTTTACTACGAGTTGGTGAATATGTTTAACCAAAATGGCCTTGATCTGTTAAGGGTCATTATTCATGAAAATTCAAGCAAAATGAATTTTCTTTTGGCTCAAATTGATAAGCTTGATGGGGCTATTAAGAGAGATTTGTTGTTTGAATTTCACATCGAAGCTTTCAACAAAGTTTTTCTGACTGTTGAAAGGCAGTTGGCCGGGTTAAAATCCAGGAAGACTGAGAAATTAGAGCACAAAATGAAGGTATATTCTACCCAAACTGCATATCCAGCACTTAAATATTTGGCCATTAATGATGGTCAGGTCAACATTAATAACTGTACGGTACCTAATCATAGTTCAAATGCTGAACAGTCATCACACTCTGACCCACACTAGGAATATTCCTATTTTGATACTGTACATCAGGTTGACCAGGCAGCCCATCTACTCCTTCTTCCCCTTTTTTGGTCAATGGCAACAATCAGATGGACTTGGGTGTACAACACCTTCATGCCCAACTGGTGACCAGGTCGGGCAGGAATGGCTCAAAAGTAAGAGGGATCAGGGGCCGCAGATGGAGGAATTAACCCTTCCACTTGGACATTCTGGACATTTTAGACATTTAGTTTCCGATATTGAGTTTCATTTTCCTTGTATTTTTACAAGAAATGGTTTTAAAATATTTAATTATTCAAAATTGGAGATTGAAAATGTACATTTTGACTTGTTTGAAAAAGGATTCAATTTTGTTCCTTTTGGTAAGTTTAACGTAACAGATATACTGCTTGAATTAAAGTTGTTTGTTCATAAGCTGAACCTTACTATTTATTTTAACAACAGGTCTTTGGAAATTCAGGGACTTCCTGTTGCTGTAAAGAAAAACATTGTTATATTCCCCTTACACACCACTCACTAGTATTTTTGAGGACCTCTTTAGAAGGAGATATTTGCCCTCAGTAGAAAATGAGTTTCTTATGGCCGAAACCATCTGACACTGCTTAAACATGAAACCCTAAAAGCCATCGCCACTGACAATACTTAGACGGTGACGAAGCCCGATAACGGCGGGGGAGGGGTGGTACTGATGGACATGACAGATTATTTGGAAAAGATGTTCAATCTACTACTGGACACTAATAAATATGAGGTTGTTTCCCTTAATGTAGTACATGTTACTTAGCACAAAATTGATTTGTTTTTAAGGGACTTTTTATTGGATGATATAATTTCCAGAGATACTTACAATTTCCTTCACATAGAACAATCTACAGTTCCTGTAGTGTTCAGTATGCTCAAAGTCCATAAGGATGTTAAAAACCCCCCTACGAGATCGATTGTTTCGGCGAGAAGATCTAAAACCTTTCCATTGGCAGAGTGTACTGACAAAAAGCTTAAAATTTTTTGGACAATTACAGATATATACTGCATGATTCGGGGAATTTTTTCAGACAGTTTTCCAGGTTGACCAAAGGAGAAGATGTTATGCCAGTATGTATGTATTGATGTACAAGATCTTTTTGTGTGTATTCTCTTGGGGGAAGTTTTTTCCCCAAGCCTTTTATTCATGTGATTTCGTCACACCTTTTGAAGCTCAAGTTCTTCTGAATTTTATGGAGATTCTTCAGGAAAATAATTTTATGATTTTTGAAGATGAATTCTACAGGCAAAAGCAGGTTATAGCTATGGGGGTAATTTGAGCCCCCCATTTATGCTAACTTAACCATGTGGGCATGGGAGCAAAACATATTTTTTAAATCTGGGCACATTATGTACTCTATCTTAGCAATATATTTTTGATTTAGAGACACACCGAAGTTTAGTTAGAGGAATTTTTACATTTCATCAATATGTCTACTACCTTCCTTAGGTTTACCCATAAAATTACTTGTGGTTCAGCCGATATTTGGATGTAATGACTTACTTGGACAAAGGTGAGTTTAAGACAACTATATATGCGGTCACTTTTCTCTAGGAACATCTTGACAGACACGGGCTGGAGGTCCACTTCTTTGACATCTCTCTCATGTTGGCCCTCCAAAACAGAAAGGTTCACCTCCAACATCAACAGGAAAGGGTTCTTTTGCAATAACAACCTCGTCTATGGCAGTCAGCACCACCCTTCATGAAAAGAACATTGTCAGGGGGCAGTTCATCAAGACTTTGCCGTATAGTAAGCCAGGACCAGGCCTTCCTCAAAGAAAGCCACAGACTAACAGAGCATTTCCTAGAAAGAAACTACCCCCTCACTTAAAAGACTTAGTAGCCCAAGAAATACTAACCAACTGGCACCACAAGTTTCCTTCCGTTCTCCAGGCAGGCTACGTACCCAAACCACAAAAAAAGCAGAGATCTCACCCCCAGATTCCCCTTACCTATTTCCATGCTTACCAAAAGTCTAAGGAGGATCATAGAAAGAAACTGGGAACTTATAAATGAGAACAAGGATTTAAACCAAAAACTAGGGAGCACTCCACAGTTTTCTTACCAAAAAATGGGATTCCTCAAGATGCTCCTAGAGAAAAGTGGCAGTACATCCCCAAAGACTGATCAAGAACTCGCAAGTATGAGTAAATGCGTTAAATGCACAAGTTGCAACTCCATCATGGAAGTGAAAGAACTTCACCTAGCAGCCAGGAATAAAAATATTCCCGTCAAGGGCTCCTATACTTGCCACTCTAAAATTTGGTATACCTTGCGGTATGCTCCTCCTGCACAGCCTTTTATACAGGAAAAATCATCTGTAAGTTCAGCCTCAGAATAAGAGAACCCAAAGCAGCTACAGCACACAAGGATCCTAGCAATGCCTTAGCCAGGCACGTTGAGTGCTGCTCTAGCAATTCTGCGTTCCATTTCTTAGTCTTAGATAGCCAAGCCAGCCTCTTTGGTGACTTCAATACAACATTACAAATCAAGGAACTATTCTGGCAAATAGACCCAGACATGCACCCAGGCTTGAATGAAAACCTTAAAATTAGGTGTGCACTCAAGTGGGGGAAGTGCTGCACAAACCCACTTACCTTTTTTTTTTTTTTAAACAGTTATAACACCCCATAACTCATTTCTGAAGAAGAGGCGGCTAACAAAGACCAGCACCTTCTCTTCAGCTTTAAACTCCCTTCCTCCACACCAGCAGGAAACCGCAGAGCACCTTCTAACTTTAACAATGACGTGGCTTACTTATCTGACAGCTCCTCAAGTACAGTGAGAGACACAGAGGCTAACAGCAACAAGGGTGTAAATAGGGTCTGTTTGACCGATTCAGCAGAGGTTAATAAAGTGTGTGAAGTCATAAAGAAAAATTGGTCTATCCTGTTGACTGATCCCTCTGTCAGTGAACATATAGAACAATTTCCTAAGTTTTGTTTTAAAAATACCAAGAACTTAAAACAGCAACTCTGTTACACAAACACTGAACCATATAGGCACCTCACCTCCCAGGGTAAGGGCACTCATGCATGCCGGTCTTGCAAGGAATGCAGTTATATATGGTCTAAACACTTGATTATGCATCCATTAGGTATTTATGCAGATTGTTGTACAAAATATTTGGTCTATATGGCTAAGTGTAATGTATGTGATTCATATTACATAGGAAAGACAAATTGTATGTTTAAAGGGAGAGTGTCAAAGATGCGGCTCTCAGAACACTTTTTTATTTTTTGTCACCAGTGTAAACTGTAAGTGTTATACTTGGCACCCATGTCACTAAATCTGCACTTTTCAGCTTATTTTTACTGCAAACACACTGTTTTTGCTTCAGGAGCGTCCCGCTCTCCAATTTGGCCAGATAAGACCACCCACTGCATGACGTTATCTGGCACACCGATTCTCCACCTACCTTTCTTTCGTTATGACCACGCTTTACCTTTTCCAAAAATGTTTTCACTCCCTAGGAGAACAGATACGTTATTGCTTTAGTTCCTATCTAGTCGTCTTCCAAAGCATGTTTGTGCAATTCATATAGTTTGCCTAACTTTAATTCTATCTGCATTAAAATCATTACAGTGCTAAAAAAAGAAAGTGACTGTCTTAAATGCAGCAGTAACTGCAGCATCAGCTCAGTAATATTCTGAAATCATCCCTTCCTTTATATCGCTAAACGAAAAAGCAACAATATTGTGTATAGGTACTGTATGTAATGCTCTGCACCTGTTGCTTCCTTTATAGCTCTCAATGTTCTTGTTGAGCAATCGGGAGCAACCTTATAGTGGAACAGCCTAATATCAGAATCAGTTTTTAAATATTGTGCTAGTTTTCTTGAAAAGTTAATACAACAATGCCACAAAGTGCCTTTTCTTTGAGGATCAAGGAAACTGTCGGTCAGCAAGATTCCTGATGTAGCACAGCTTCACAAATGCTAGCCTGCTTCCCATATCAGTTGTATAACATTCAACCTCTAATTTCCACAACTAGACACAGATAATCAAAGCAATTTTTAAAGTTATTAGTACGGATAAACTGACAGATTAAGAGGATATGAATTAATTCAATTTCGGAAGTAAAGGAAGTCAGCAACTCCTCAATCTGTTATGTGTAATTCACCAAATTTGTTAATGTTTCTTTCTGTTTTGTAGCATTACTTATTGCCAAGTAAAATATATATAATAAGGTGCAATGGTGCAGCAGTGTAGTACCGGGTTCATAAACGAATGCCAATACTGCATTTGCGGTCACGGTAATGCGCTAACGTGCCTAGTATTTTAACTATAGCAAACACTTTTTAAATTAGTAACAGGTATCTTGCTGTTTTTTTTAGTCAAAACCTTTATTTATGAATTTATGTTTTGTTTGTTTGTGGTTTTTATGTTGGTGGAAAAGCGGTGTTTTTCTTTACAAGGCACCAGATTACCTAGATACATATCTGGAGAAAGACAAAATCAGGGAGAGTTAATGAAGCAGCAAGTTTTGCATAAGCATGCGTTTTCTGGACAGCTTTTGCCACTGTTGACTAACTATAATCCTCCCTAATGAAATTCATATACTGAACAAGGGACAGGGTTATAACTTATAAGCAGTATCGGTACAGTAATGTTCTGTACCATATGCTTCCTTCATGGCTGTCAGAAACTTTGCTCAAAAAATGGGGCAAAGTGATGGTAGAATGACAGACTGGAAAAACATTTTTTTAAATATTGCTTTAATTCTTTTGAAAAGCTAATAGAGCAGGCTTTCCATCACCATGCATGCTCTAAACAAGAAGTAAAAAATGTTTCTGTATGACATTACTGACTAACTGAAAACCTTAGCTGTTTATAAATAAACATAGCTCTAATCAGTGACAAACTTCAAAATAATCCGGAACAAATCCAGAAATTAGTGGCAATCAGTGGCACTTCTAAAATACTAGTACTATCAACTTGCATAACTGATAGAATAAGAAAATGTGAATTAATATACATTTAATATACATTTTCTGAAGCAAAAGTTTATAACTTTAATTATTGTCATTATTAAGTGTAGTTCATCACTTTTTCTCCTAATGTCACTAGAGTTTTAGGAGGAATTCAGATGGACAGAGCTAAAATTTCAGTCAGGGTAATTTCTGAAAATATGGGACAGTTGAGAGGTATGCTAATAAATCAAAAGTCCCAGATTTACAGAAATGACCTGTATTTTGACTGAAATTTTAGCTGTGTCCCTCTAATTCCTCCTAAAACTAGTGACTTTTGGAGTGCAACAGAGACTAACATCCTGTTGTGTGCACACACCTGCTGTTGCATGCTTGCGTTGACATATAACACAAACACACACACACACACACACACACACACACACACACACACCTGCTTTTGATTGCTTCTTTTATTCTGTGTCTTTGTGGGGAATTTAAACATGACATTCATGTTGCCCACTTTTGTATGCGGAGTAAAGCATGGGCATTACCAATAAGGTGCTTTGCGTGTGTGTGTGTGTGTGTGTGTGTGTGTGTGTGTGTATGTGAAATACCCTTATTAAGGACGGCAGGTTACTTAATTTACTCAGGCTCAAACCAACTACCAGACTGTGAATTTCAGTACATTTTCAAGGAATTGTGAGATTCAAAGGAAGAGGCATTTACTGCTGCCCATGTGCACCTGTTTTGTTTTGCAAATGGTCATTACTCTTTGCTCGAGATAATTTGAAATCAGTGTTAGTAGCACAATAGGTAGCATACTTGCTTTTTGATGCAGAAAGCTGTGGGTTCTACTCCCACACCACATACACAGATTGCTGATACTGCATTGTACTTTAAGGGGGGGTGGAGGTGCTGCCATCTTGAGTGTGTTGTCCATGGGATGCAGTGCCTTGCAACAATGAACTTGTCATTGGTTTGCCATCTATTCTCTGTTGCAATATTACTAGCTTACCATTTTTATGTACCACGTGCAATTTATTCTTCAAGGGCAGCAGGCACTGAATTTGTGATGAAACACTGAAATATAAAATTGTTTGCCAGTAGCAACCTCTTCATTAGTTGCAGATCTTTCTAATGTGGAATCATTATGGATGATTTTTACTTCTGCAGAGATTATGCATATTGGTGGATTGTAATGGCAAAGTTTGAGTGGCCTTTTATGGTTAAAATGTTCTGAAATGGGCACTTTTGTCATTATTGGTTCATACATGTTGCTTTATTGCTTACTGGAAAAATGTTTAAAACTACAAATGTAAAAACGCTCTATCAAGTGGTGCTATATTATACAAGGAATACAACTTAATACAATCACGAAGGTGAATCAAAAAACACATGCATGTATGCATGGTCCTAAAAATATATGCAAGGAGCCTATGGTTTGAAAATAGACCAAAGAGAAACTTAATACTACCAGCCAGATGCATTTTCTTTGAATGTGAGCTTCAAGAGCATAGAAGATTACTGTTAATACCAAGTCTGATCACACTCACACACACACACACACACACACACACACACACACACACACACACACACACACACGCACACACACACGCAGACGCACACACACACGCAGACGCACACACACGCAGACGCACACGCACACACACACACGCAAACACACAAACACATACAGATGCACACACCCTACTGCTACCTCCCAAACAGACACACACTCACAAATGCAGCCCCCCCCACATACACACACAATCGCACACACCCGCACTCTACTTGACTACTAAACTCCCCAGCACTTACCTGTACCACATTTTTGCCATGTTTATTGCAAGCGGCTGTGCAAGTTTACAAAGAAGAGAAATTTTCTGAATCACTCAGCTGTGTAAATGCCTTACTGTAGGCAGTCCCAGAGGAGACCACATGGCCAATTAGTATATTCTTCTCTCCCAGACTGTTTATTATCATGTAACACATCCATGGAGAGACCCCACAGTGATATTGCACATTTTCGTGTTGCAGTACTGTGGTAGAGCTGTGTCTGAGTCAGAAATTGTTACTGCAAAGTGTATACAATCTTTTTGTTTTTGGAACTCTGTCTTCACTGTGTTTTTGTTGCTAAATTTTAAACTTAGGCACTGGAATGCATTATACTGTAGGCTCTATGTATCGTTTATTTACCTATTTATTCACTCGTAGCTTTAAATAGGCAAGCAGTCTGTGTAACTTTTTGTAAAAATCTGGTGAGCATTTGATTTGTGTGCAAATTTATGGTTGCAGTAAATTTTGACAAATGTTGGATCTGATACTGTCAATTTTTATTCATTCCTCAATGACTGGGTGTGGATCCAACCCTGTGATATGACTCAGCTGCTTTTTACAGCTGATGGCTGCTAGAAACTTTTGAGTTCCTCCCTTATCCATAATGCTCTAGTCCCCTACCATACCTCAGATCTTCCTTGTCACCTTTCCGTACAGACATGGTCACTGTGAGCTCTCGAGTGTTAGTTAAGTGCTTTAATTACCCAATTACTTACATTTGTCTATCCTTCTGGTATTTAGTTATTGTATATCCTACACTATTTTAGTGTATTTCTTTCTACCATTGTTGGTATTTACCTTTCTTTTACCTACCTTTACCCTTGTGGTAATCGCGTTTATCATAGTCAGCAATTTCTTCTCCCCTTTCTTTCTTTCACAAAAAAAAAAAAAAAAATTATATTAAGTTTTCCTTATTCTTAATATTAAAAATTTTGTTAAGCTGGTTGAAAAGCTTTCAGGCTTTAAAAAATGTAAGCAGTGTTGGCACAATATTCCACTTTCTGATGTACATGATTTGTGTATAAATTACTTGGACCATGCTCACTTAAAAGTAGACTGTGAGATCTGCAAAGCCTTTTACCACAGGTACATTGCAAGAACAAACTAATTCTGAAAGGTCTTCTCATTATGACTTTTTCGTAATCACTATCTGGAGATCAACCCTCCAAGCCTGACAAGAAAGAGCCCCAGAAAAGGCTGTCTGACACCTCCGGATCCTGCACTCTGTCCTGAGATCCAGCCATGGAGCCTGCTTGCAATGTGTCAAAAAAAGTAAAAGTCTGATCTGAAGACTAAATCTATATAAGACTAAAATGGGATCTGCAACAAGTGCACCTGTTGTAAACTAAGCTCACTTGGAGGGTCACTAAGTATCATTTGGAAGGAATGAAATCCCTGATGAAAATGGAGACATTACCATTTCCAGACCACTTGAAGGAAGCACAGAAACTGGACAAAGAGGAGGGTGTCCTCATTCCTTATGAGCCATGTCTCAGTCACTACATAAATATAGGACTCATTCCAAGTGGGTCTCAAATCTGTCCTATCTGTCCTATGACTGCTGAAAGACTCCAGCTCTATTCAGTCGCCACCGCTTGCTCAGAGGTGACCTTTACTAAACATACAAGGCCATGTCAAACCCACTAAGTGCATATGTGCGTCCAGATCTGGCAGTTTGTAATGGGTCAACTAAATGATATCTAGCAGGTGATTTGATTTGTTGGTTATGTTCAGATTTTCATTAGACGAGCTCTGACTAAAAAAGACACACTGGAGGTAGCAAAGGCTTTGGCCAGTGTTGAAAAGCCCTTAAGTGTGAATGTGTGGGTTAGAGTAAGCGTTAGGTAAGGGAGTAGATTAAGTGTGTTTAAGGTTATGATCAGGTTACGGTAGATTAGGTAAGAGAATAGAATGAGTGCATGTGATTGGTAATGTTTATGGTTAGGCTATGGGACAGATTGTGTGTGTGTGTGTGTGTGTGTGTGTGTGTGTGTGTGTGTGTGTGTGTGTGTGTGTGTGTGTGTGTGTGTGTGAGAGATGAGTGTCCCAAATGTCTTCTTTCGTGGTAGTGTTAAGAGAACAGATTTTTTTTTTTTTTTTTAAATTGCAGTTAGAATTAGGGGCTGGGTTAGCACATATTAATAAAGTTGATCATGGAGGCTTTTCTGGTTATAATGGATCCAGTAGTCCAAAAACTCTTATACATCCATAAATCAAATAGTCCAGCTAATACTAATGTCATAGTTCTAAATCAACTCCAGCAAATAAATAAAACATTGTGGAGGGATAGATTTGTAACACAGGGTTTTCCCACTTCTCTAGAACAAACTAACTCTCCACGTTAAACAGTGTGACCCATTGTCTGCCTTAAAAAAGGATAAATGGTTGGGTATTCATAAATTCACCCCCTAGTATGACTGGCCTGGCCCCCCTTGAAAAGGGAGGAAAAACTCAAGGGTGGGTACATGTAAAGTGGAAATGTCCTTGTAGTGCCTAAGAACCTGTGACATATGACTAAGTCAAATCCCTATATGGAAGCAGAGTTAGTGGGCCTTACATGCTTAGGCCTGCTTTCCTGGTGACTCTTGAGTGACCTGCATGGACTTGCAGTATGTGGAGTGGAGAAGGAGTATGTGCTGACTTGTTGGCACCGAAGGCTGAGATCTTTTAGTCTGTATATGTATGGTATTTTTATAGACAGTATGTGCACTGGTGAGAGCATTGCAAGACCATAACATTTTTACATGGCCACTACAAAAATATCAAGTATACCTGTCAAAATATTTTAATGTACTTTTTGCTTTTGTGTTTCAAATTCCCTTGAGATATTGGTTTCTGTAAGTTTAACCCAACTCATAAATTTTGAGGTTTTGATTCTTGTAGGAAAGTGCATCAACAAAATGAATGTGTGTTCTCTCATGCCAACCTCTGTTTCTACAACTGTCCTCTTGAACATCTGATGTTTGTGGTTCCCCAGATTTTCACTAAAATTATGTTGTCATAGCTGTTCTAGGTATGTAACAGGCCTATAATTAGGTCAATTAAACTGTATTTGCAGCTGCATTATCATTTTCAGCAGATATCAATCCCCACTGAAAATCCACAGTTTCTTAGTTTGTTACTTTAAATAAAATGTTGACTATATATATAAAAAATAGTTACATAATTCTCAATTTATGGTAAGAGAAGCCTGAGTCAATTAGCTTGCATGTTAAGTCTTCTAAAATTGTTGCAGTCACCCTTGGCTATGTGTTAAGTGCTTTTGATTTTGGACATACTGGGTTAAACAATGGGTGCCAGCAAAGGTGAAAATGACCCTATTCAACTTGACGAGGCACTAGCTACACTGATTTTTGGCTTAACAGTGATTTTCATTTCACTGAATGAGAGGTTTAAATGCTAAGCTGTTTAAAATGTTTTATTCATTTCAATGTATGTATTTATCTGAATGTGTTAACCAGTGTAATCTATTCATGCATTCATCACAAAGTAGTAAATTCAGGCATTGTCTAGGTGCATCCTGTGGAGAGACGAGGCTTGGTTTAATTGTTGGGGGTGGGTATGCTGTTTTATGAAATGATACATGTGTCAACTTTCTACAGTCTGCAGTTCAGTTGTGGAACTTGCAGTTATGATGGAGTTTGGATGAGAAGTTATTGCAGCCTTGTTTATAATGTAATACATTTTTAAGAATTTTACTTTTTGTTGCTGATGACAGTGGAATTATAAATGCCGGTCATGGTTTACCATAGGTGATTTGAATTTTGCAGTAATTTTACAGATAATGGCTGTATTCTGTTTTAGTAATATGTAGATTTTGCACAAGTAATTTGCAGAAGCAGTCAACGTTGTAGGAGACAGCTGCTAGAAGAATTAACGGGACTTCTTTAGACTACACACAGACATTATAGGTAAGTGAACATTTTTAGGTTTGGGAGATTCTTATCTAAACTGTGAATTACTGATAGCATCTCTTGAGGTTCGTGTAATTAATTACTAGAGAATTTTAAGTAGAAAGTATGTATTTGGTGTACTTCTTATTTCCACGTTGTATGGTTGATGTAGTGTAAAGCTTTGTATTATAGGTTTAATTTTTTACAGGTTACTAGTTTTACTGCACTCTGTGTGTGCAGTTATTTCAGTGTGCGTGTTTGTGTGTGTGTGTGTGTGTGTGTGTGTGTGTGTGTGTGTGTGTGTGTGTGTGTGTGTGTGTGTGTGTGTGTGTGTGTGTATAGGTTCATAGGTAAGTACTAGGCTATCTGCTCATGGGCATTTATAAGCCTAGCCACAGAGTGATGGCTTTTGCCTCCCCATTAGATTAGTAACCTGGGCCTCTGTCAACAGGGCTCCTGAAGTGATCCCAGGGTAGAACTTACAATTACCCATCCACTCATCAAGATTTCTCTTGAAGAGGGTCAGAGAGGAGCTCTGTCGAATATGGATTGAGATTCTATTCCAGAGTGAGGGGAGTCGCTGGGACAGGAATCTATCCCTCCAGCATGTCCTGTTTATTGTTGTACATAGGTTAAAGTCGCTAGAACAAGTGGTTCTAAGGGATCTCATTTTTTTTGAGGTGAAGCATGTCCATTAGTTCAGGGTTTGACATGGCCCTATAGGTCAGGCATAGGTCACCTCTGAGCAGACAGTAAGCGACTGAGAAGAGCTGGAGCTTTTTTAGTCGTGCTTCATAGGGTAATTGTTTAAGGCCCTTAATCCTCTTAGTGAGGTACTTCTGTGGTCTTTCTAGTTGTTGCAGGTGTCTAGTGAGGTACATCCCAAATGGGGCATTGTACTCTATTATGGGCCTAATGAGTGAGGAGTAAAGGGGCACAATCACCTCCTTGGATCTGGATGAGAAACCCTTTGTGATCAGGTGTGCCACACAGAAGGATTTCCTGACCGTTTTGGCTATGTGGTTATCAAAGGAGAGCATGCTATCTACTTGGGTACCCAGGTCCCTAATTACTTCTTCTGTACTTAGTGGATTCCCATCTATGTGGTAGTTTGTAGGTACTTTGTTTTTCCCAAATGGAATTACTATGCATTTTTTGGCATTTAGCTTGAGGCCGTGACTTTGACACCAGGTGTTTGTCTCTGTGACACCCTTTTGCAGGATGTCTATGTCAGCTGGAGAGTCAATTATTGCACCCAATTTACAGTCATCTGCGAACTTGGTTAGCCACAGTCCCTCTGCCTTTGCCTGTAGTTCGGAGAAATATATACCGAACAGGAGGGGGTCCCAGGATTGAGCCCTGTGGGACTCCGCTTGTGACTGGTTTAGAGTCAGACATAGCGCCTGCCACTCTTACCGTATGGGTTCTATCTGAGAGCCAATTGGCAACCCATCTCGTGACATGGGAGTTGATATTTAAGCTGGTGAGTTTGTGTATGATTCCTGAGTGCGGGATGGTGTCGAACGCCTTAGCGAGGTCCAGATATGCTGTGTGGACCACCTTCCCTTCATCTATGGCCTTGGTGACTGTTTCGAAGAAGTCGACCAAGTTCAGGAGGCAAGCTCTGCCTTTAACAAAGCCGAACTGGGTGTGGTCCAGTGTCTGGAGGTTCCCAATGTCCCTGTTAATGAGCTCCATGATAATGCGTTCCATGGCTTTGCAGACCAAGCTAGTCAAGTTTATAGGGTGACAGTTCCCAGGGTCAGCTGTGGCACCACCTTTGTGGAGTTGTACGACTGTTGCTGTACGCCATTCTTTGGGTACATAGCCTGTAGAGAAGCTGAGTTTGAATAGTGATTTGAGATGTGGGGTTAGTTCATTTTGAAGCTCGTGTAAGACACAACCTGGGATAGCATCTGGTCCCATTGATGCTGTGTTTTTGGCCTTTGCAAGGGCTGTCTTTACTTGTGTGTCTGAGATATCTGGAGCACCACATTCTTCTGGGATGGGTGCTAGCCCCTTTGGTGGAGAGGGAGGGGTGAAGTT
>NC_056732.1:697552166-697569666 GCF_019279795.1 Protopterus annectens | reverse complement strand
CCTGGTGGGCATCCTGGTACTGTCTAATATGTCCAAGAAGGCACATGAACAAGTCTTCACTATGTCTGCCATATTTCTCATGCCACACAAACTCATCTAAGTGGCTGTCCACCATATGCCTCAGTGTCCCGTTAATCTGCTTAAACTGTTTTTACAACATGACCACATACCCTCAACAGGCAGGTTGCATTAAATGGTTACTATTTTCTAAAGAATTC
The DNA here is from genome assembly GCF_019279795.1 of Protopterus annectens. Classification (NCBI taxonomy): domain Eukaryota; kingdom Metazoa; phylum Chordata; order Ceratodontiformes; family Protopteridae; genus Protopterus; species Protopterus annectens. Next base: position 697,569,448 of record NC_056732.1, on the reverse strand, counting down.
TATTACTACCTTACATTTTTCTATGGCACCCGTGATTTCAATAGGTGGCAACAATGTGTTAAACCAGTAGTTAAAAGTTGTTTTGTGGCAGGTAGTTGTGCATTAAACGGTTGTTACTATTTTCTAAGGAATTCTATTATTACATTACATTTCTGTGTGGAACATGATCGGTGCATTAAAAATGGTCATTACAGTGGAACAGCTGAATGTAAGGTGTTTTTCTAAAAACTGGCACTCAGATGTGCGATGACCTGCCAATCAATGTGGACACGCCCTAACCTGCGCAGAACCACCCGCGAGGTACTACACTGGTAGATTACCCATATGTTTATACTAGACTAAAGACCACCAGGGTCTTTACAAGCCTAGCCATGCAACCCAACCCAGTTTGGTCCTTGAGTTCCTTGGACACCTATATGGTTGGGTATGTTAGTAAAAAGGTAGCTACGGGTTGTGGGAGTGGTGTATGTTAGTTGGAGATTAATTTACTTACTGTTGACCTCTGTCCATCAATGACATGGGGGCCAGACTGGAGGGTGCATTTCTGGTTTCCCAGCCAGTGATCAAGGTTTCTTTTCGAATAGGATCAGGAGATGAACCTTGCTTCATGTAGATGGGGAGCTTACTCCATAGTATGGCATCCTTTGAGACACATGTTGGTCTCTCCAGTACATTCTATTTAAGTCACAGGCAAAGTCCAGGTATTTCAAACTACTGTTTCTGGAGCTGAAATACAAGCAGGTCCACCACAGGATGAGGGTGACAATAAGGCTAAGACCACGAACTGTTGTAAAGGAAGCTGTTTAATCCACACAAACTCAGTGTGTTTGTGTGGATTAAACAGCTTCCTTTACAACAGTTCGTGGTCTTAGCCTTATTGTCACCCTCATCCTGTGGTGGACCTGCTTGTATTTCAGTTGGTGTGGATTCCTTTATTTGGAGTCTATTTTTGTTTTTCGTTTACTGTTTCTGGAGCTGTTTGTTTTGTGGGTGTGCAAGAGAAAGACACCCATCACAGCTGATCTGAGCATGCCTTATATGCTGGTCATAGATTGCCTCTGAGTAACCTGTAGGAGATTGAGTATAGATATGGGGCCTTAAGGTGATCTGTGTAGGACAGAGTATTCATACCCTGGATTCTTCTGATTAAGAACTTTTGAGGGCATTCCAACTGTTGCAAGGGCATGTTTGGGTACATGCCAAAGGGGCATTATACTCATTAATGGGTCTGATAATGGATGAGAATCCTATGCCTGGATGCCACACCTTTGCATATCAGTTGGGTTACATTGAATGATTTTCTTACTTCTTACTGTCTTAGCTATATGTTGGTCATAGGCCAGATTACTGTCTATATATGTTCCCAGATCCCTAACTGTCGGGTAAATTCTTAGAGTTGTTTTATCAATGGAGTAATTAACTGGGGCAGACAATTTCTCAAAGGTTCCTTAATGTATTACTTTGAGTTGAGTTTTTATCCGTGGCTTTGGCACCAGTCTGTCATTATGTCTAACTTTATTGACAGTACCTGTAAGGGTTATAAGTGCAGTGTTAGTACTATGGGAAGTATGGAAGCAGTGTTGTGTGATAGCAGTTTTCTGCAGGAGATAGTTTAGCAAAGGTTTTTGAGTACATTTTTCAGGTATTTCAGAATGGGTGGGTTTAGCATAATGGTTAATGTTTTCACCATGTAGACACAGAATACAGGGTTTGAATCTGACCTTGGGTTATTGGTTAATCTTAAAATGGCCCTACAGGGCAACTGCCCTACTATTCTCCTATGAACCTAAGATTACTGGGCAATATTGTAGTCGACTGGCTCTCCAGATGCGTTGTAGCAAGTGCTGCCCAAACCCCACCTCAGCTGGTTGACGTGTCGCTGTTTTCATGAATAACCAACATGACATGGTTTTCCAGCCAGAAAAGAATGTCAAAGGCGTGAATAATTTACTGCAATTTCCACTTCCTTTCTTGTAGGAGAAACAGCAATTATGTTTTCCTTTTGCTTTTGAAGGGGGCAAGCCCCCTACACCCCCCCCCCCAACTTGGATATACCAACTTCTGTGGGGGAGCTGCACCCCCCACACCTCCCGCCACTTGGACCTACTGCCTTCCATTAGCACCTACAACAGTAGTGTAATGCTACATGACACAATAACATCCAAAGGAAGGGTCTATGTAGACATTGGCATGCTATGCATGTTAGCCCCTAGCATGATGCATACGATGAATGTAGATAAGCAGCTGAGTTAGGCAGCCTTTAGTGCGGAACATTCTGATTAATTTATTTTAATTGTTAGCAAGCCTGTTGGACTGTAGGCATGGTGTCAGTGGCTAATAAGCATGGCATGCCAATCATGCCTTAGTTCATATTCAGGTTCACTCGTCAATCATCTGGACCACGTCCACTCCTGCACTAAACTGAAGGTGAGCCGGTAAAGTACAGTTACTGTAGGTCTAAAGTTAGTTTGAATTTCCTCCTTTGTGTAGAAAAATAATGTATGATTTTTTTTCCAGAGAGGTAACATGGGATTCCTGGACTGACCTATTTATAAGCATTGATACAGGATGGGCAGTGCTATTGGCTGCTATTTTAAGATACTCACTTGGAAGGTCATCAGCTGAAGCTGAGCATGATTTGTGTTTGAATTGTTTCATATAGGATGTGGGCACAGGTCCGAAGGTGAAAATGGATGTAGTGATATGTGGCTGTTGGGCAGGGCGGGGGGATTAGTTGTGAGCATCCTTGGTTAGGGACATTATACTATCTGTAAAATAAGAGTTAAATTCTATTGCAGTTTTGAGTAGTAAGGGATTAGGGCTGAAAGTTTGGCCAGGATGTACATTTTTTTTAATGGCTGAACAGAATTTTTTTGGGTTGTGGTAACTATTGTTCTAAATGTTCTTTTAGTATAGTTTTTTTTCATTTATTTGCATTTTATTACAGATGTGGAACATTCTGAAGTTTTCATGATACTGTGATGTTTTATATTTCTGCCATACGTTCCATGATTTTTTATCCCACATTAGTATTCTACTGGTTTTGGATAGCCGGATTGCATTATTTATTTTAGTCTCTTATTCTAGGAGGTACAAGACTATTTAGAGTCCTCAGAGAAGACACCCCAGCTTAAGACCCATTCCTTCAACTACTGCTGCAACTATCTGTATATCTTTTGTCTACATCACTATCATTTCTGCTTGCAAATCTTGATATTCTATGACTTTGTGTCTCACTGTACGTGGGACATAACTGCAAGGTGTAGCAATTTCAGTGATCAAAGCCACTTTTGTCTTTTTTCATGAACTACTATATCAGGTTTTATCGCATTGATTGTTTGGGCTGTTGGTAATAAATGATTCCATGTAATGTACACTTCATCACTCCCCATCAGATTTTTTGGTGTTCATGTTCCCAATGCTTCTCAGCTACTTCTATGTTACAGTGTTTGCACAAACCTCAGTGGAACAATATTGCCACATTACTGTGCCTTTCAGCGTATAGGCCCTCTGCCATAAGTGTGTCAAAGCCAGCAACAACGTGTGCAACTGCTTCCCGTTCTTTTTTACATGTTCAATGGATTTTGTAAATCAACATGTATGTAGTACTCTATCCTGGGCTGCCATTATTAAGCTTTCTTCTTTGGTTTAAATTCACCTCTCCCTATTCATTCCTGTGTCAAAATGCTGGTCAACATGAGGTTATTCCACAAGATCTCTATACTTGCCACTACCTTTATGGCTTTTCCACATTTCTTTCCTTCTCATCTAACCATTCTCCTGACATTTTCTTTTTTTTTTTTTTTTTTTTTTTTTTGCTTTGTTTTTTGGTACATTCAGTTGCTATTTGATTTTTGTTTTTCTTCTTCTGGTTTGATTTCCATTCTCACTTGCCAGTTGAATACTTCTGCTAAACTAAGCAGAGAGGTCATCTTAGGACTTTCTCTCCTCATGTCTTAAAACTTTTACTATGTTTGGATCTGATGAGATCAGCAGATATATATATTTTTTTTTATTTTATCATTTGTTGACCGGGAAAGTCCGACTAGGTTCGACAGAGCCTGTTTTCAGCGGAGGCCCGGGGAGAAATGCTCCAGATGCAGTTACACAACTGCAGATCTATAGATATAATCAGTTTTGAGGAGGCCTATATCTCATTCAGAGCAAGATAATCTTGGTATACACTTTTGTTCGTGTCTTTCGGCTTTTCCCGGTTAGGGGTCACCACAGCGGAACTCCGATCCGCTAATGATTGGTAGTTGATTTTTACGTGCCGAGTTACCAGCCCTGATGCACAACCTTCAACGAAGGTACGCCCATTCACGCATGTCTCCACGCAGATGACGCTCTAGCTGAGAATCGAACCGGACAGCGTCTTACTGTGAGGCGACAACGCTACCGCAGCACCACCACCGCGGATAATCTTGCTAATTTTTATATATCATTTAGTAATTGTGAAGCAATTTTATTGTTCTTCTGCCCAAGTGATCCAATACCTTTTAGGGCCAGTCAGTCACAACAAAACTGTAAGTTAAAACAGGAAGAGCAAATTGTTGTATAGCTTGGACTTTATTCCTGGATGTCAAGGCTGTTTTCAATATTAGTTTTAGTCTTCTGGAGTATTTCTTACAGAGTTTTATTTACATTTGTTCATGTTTTATTGCTGATCCTTCATCAGTTCTTAAACATTTATTTACTCTTTCCAGTTGTACTTTCAACTCATCATCTGATAAAATATACAGTTTTAAGTCATCTACAAAAAGTAGATACGATGTGATGCATAAGAAAGGTTGTTTTCTGGGAACCATATTGTAATTAAGACCTAATCAGTTTAGTAAACCGCTTAAAGGGTTAAGGGTAAGACAAAACAACAGCAGTGATAAAGAATCACCCTGGAATATCCCATTTTACATTTTATCCCTGGTATAATAATTTTCCCTTTGTCATGGCTTAACTGCAAGGTGGTTTGCCACAGTTTCATGGTCACTGTAATGTAATTGACCGATAGAGGATTTATTACATCTGTAAGCGCTCCTTTATCCATGAATATTGGATGCAATAATGTTTTTTAAATAATCTGTTCATGCCATACTTAGATTCTTCTGCTTTTTATGAATCTTCATTATGGCTTTGTTTAGCAACAAATGATCATTTGTTCCATCAGACTTTCTTTTGTTTCCCTTTTATTCCTTATCCCATGATGCACTGCTGGAATTATCTCAGATCTTGCTTGCTGCGTGTATATATACACGCAGCAAACAAGATCTGAGGTAATTCCAGCAGTGCATCATGGGATAAGGAGCTTGGTCTCATGCTACTGGCAAACCTTGAGCTTTGCTATAGGCTGTGTCGGAGCCGAGGATCGGCACCGAACCCATCAGTGAGAATAAAGGCGAGATAAACAACTCACATGGAACGTTATAGTGAGTACATAACTTCTTTATAACTTGTCTTCTGACGATGTGCAAACTTTATGCTGGAATTGAGATGCAGCCAAGGTTCATACTTTTAGAAGTAAACTCAGTCATGGCAACAGAATAAACGGGAAACAAAAGAAAGTCTAGGTCAACTGTCAGCCTGGAGGGGGATGGAGGAAGGGAAGTGAGAATAAAGGCGAGATAAACAACTCCCATGAAACGTTATTGTGAGTACATAACTTCTTTATGTGAAGTTGTTAAATCTTGCCGTTTATTCTCACTGATGGGTAGCGTCCCTAGCACCCTCAATCCTGGGTGGCTCACAGGAGTACATTTTTCAGGACCATTGAACAAAAAGAAGACCTGCCCCTAGAAGCCTTATCTACTTTGTAATGAGTGATAAAGGTATGAGGCTTAGACCAAGTGGCTGCGGCACAAATGCTGTCAAGGGGCAATTTAGCTTGAAAAGCAGAAGACGTCGAAACGGCTCTGGTTGAATGAGCCTTTGCTTTGTGTGGCAAAGGTATGTTAGCATTTGCATGAACAAATGAGATATAATCCGATAACCATTTTGAAAGGGTTGTCTTAGCCACTGGTCTACCTTTTCTGGCCTCCGAAAATGATACGAAGAGTTGATCTGATTTTCTAATATCCTTAGTTCTATCAAGATAAAATCTGAGCTGTCTATGTACGTCAAGTTTGAGCAGCATGTATTCCAATTTGTTGGAATGATTGGGAAAAAAGTCTGGCAACTCAATGACCTGATTGATATTTGACTCGGAACAGGCTTCAGGCAAAAAGGAGGGGTTTGTTATGAGAGATACTCTATCAGCATGGAAAATCATGTAAGGAGGTCTGATAGATAATGCTTGAAGTTCTGACACTCTGCGGGCAGAAGTAATGGTCACTAGAAAAATAGTTTTCCAGGACAAAAATTTGAGATCAAAAGATGATGCTGGTTCGAAGGGGGGAAGAATTATTTGAGACAGTATAAAATTAAAATTCCAGGGAGAATAAGGGATTTTGACAGGAGGTCTCGTGAAAAACACCTTTAAGAAAAACCTTAGCTAACTTATGGGCCATAACATTTAACCCATCGAATCCAAGGTGGAAATTTGATATGGTGGCTAACTGAACCCGAACTGTGGCAGCTGCTGCTCCTTCCTTAAAAATCATTGTCAAAAACTCTAAAATGGACGACAGAGGAGCTCGGAAAGGGTAAATTTTTTGTATACTGGCCCAAACTGAGAACCTTTTCCACTTACTGCGATATAGTTTTTTGGTGGATGGCTTATGAGAAGACAATAGAATTTGTCTTGTGTCATCTGAGAGTGAATGAAGCCTGGCTATTTGGGGAAGTGGATCAGCCAAGCAGTCAGCTTTAGAGACTGCAATGAAGGATGGAGGTCCCCTGACGGGTGTGTCAGGAGGTCTGGAACTGGGTCCAGGATCCATGGATCCTACAGCAGATGATGGTGAAGGAAAGGGAACCAAATCTGTCGAGGCCAATGGGGGATTGAGGATAACAGTCCTTCCCAGTGATTTTGCTTTCTGTAAAAACCTGGATATCAATGAAATAGGTGGGAATGCATATAGGAGACCCGGAGGCCAATCGTGTACGACTGTGTCTCTCAGGGGATGTCCCGGAGGTGGTATCAGGGCAAAGTAGCGTCTGCATTTGGTATTGATATGACTGGCAAAGAGGTCGCAGCAAGGCTGGCCCCATTTGCAGAAAATCAAGTCCGCAACGTGTTCGTTGAGAGACCACTCGTGAGGCAACAGGATTGCCCTGCTCAACTTATCTGCTATCACGTTGGATTTCCCCGGGAAGTGCTTTGCTAACAGAAAACGCTGGGATGACACAGCCCATTGCCATACCCTGAGGGCTTCTCGACAAAGGGAGTAAGACTTGGTTCTGCCCTGTTTGTTCAAGTACCAGACCACAGACATGTTGTCTGTCTAAACTGCAATTGTCCCTAGAGGAAGAGAGTCCTGGAAGTACTGCAACGCCAGAAGTACTGCTCTCAACTCCAGAACATTGATATGCAGATGTGACTCTTGATCCATCCATGTGCCTTGGGCAGTCTTTCCCTGAAAATGCCCCCCCCCCAACACCCTATCAGGGAAGCGTTCGTGGCTACTGGGGGGGGGGGCACAAAGGGTCTTCCTATTGTGACATGAAGAGATGTCAACCACCACCAAAGGTCTCTCTTGCAAGTATTTGTGATGAGAATCATATGGTTCATTGGTAACTTCTGGTAAGATCATTGAGCGAAAGAACAAGCTGCAAGGAAATATGAATAACAACCAGAACTGAGAAAAACACACTTTATAATAGCAAAGTTTTCGGATAAAATCCTTCCTCAATACTAATACAAACAAATCTAAAAACCAAATGGTTTAAATACAGGTCACTGAAGTCACATGACCAGCAGTCCAAAAATCATGTGACCACAAGTATATAAAACAAATCATTAAAATTAGAAAATTTAGAAAAAATAGAAAAAACATAACATTATCGCAACCTAGTATGTTGCAATTTAACAAGAACAGGTTTCAAGGTAATCATATTATTTAAACCTGGAAAATGGTCAGAGTTCAACCTAAGAATCCATTCATACTCTTTTAATTCAAGTAAATTACCACTATCACCACCTCTGGCAGGAGGCCGTATTACATCAATAACTCTAAAGGAGAATCTATGTTCAATACCTGAATCAACTATGTGCTTATACAAGGCATTACTGTCAATGGCCCTTCTAATCTCCGATTTGTGTTCAATGATGCGTTCTTTTAGCTTTCTAGTGGTCTTACCCACATAGAATGCAGTACATTTCACGCAATTAGCTAAGTACACCACATTAGATGTAACACGAAAGCTTTGCTATTATAAAGTGTGTTTTTCTCAGTTCTGATTGTTAAGACCATTGATCGAACAGGAGCCATTGAAGAATTCGCACATGCATCCTTGCGAGTGGAATGGTTAGAATTGCTGCCACCATCAAACCTAGTACCTTCAAGACCTCTGCGGCTATAGCTTTGTTCTTTGACACCAATGAGTTTACGTGTTGGTGAAGAAGTGAGACCCTTTCGACTGGAAGATGTAGAATGGTGGTTGAGGTATCTAACTCTGCTCATATAAAAACAGTATGCTGCGATGGCGACAAGGCAGACTTTTCGAAGTTGACTAATACCTAAGTGGTGGCAGAGTGTCAGAGTAGATTGTGTTGCCTGAATCAATTGATGCTTGGTGGTAGCGGTGAGGAGCCAATCGTATAGATATGGAAACACCTGGAATCCTAGACACCTCAGGTGAGCCGTGACCACTGCCATGCATTTGGTGTACACTATGGGGGCTGTAGTGAGACCAAAGGGCAGGGCTTGAAACTGGTAGTGATTGGCTCCCAACTGGAAACGCAAGTGATCTCTGGAGCGTCTGCCCATCTTTATGTGGTAGTACGCGTCCTTGAGATCGATGCAGCACATCCAATCACCTTTCCCTAGAAAGGGAAGAATGGCCTGAATCATGACCATTCGGAACTTCTCTTTCTTTACGAACTGGTTGAGTCTGCTGAGGTCCAAGATAGGTCTCCAGTCCCCTGTTTTCTTTGGAACCAAAAATAATCTTGAGTAAGTTCCGAATCCAACTTGGTCTGCTGGGACAGGCTGGATGATTCTTTTTTTTCTAGCAACCTGTGGACCTCTATGGTTGCTTGTTCCCTGAGACTGGGTGGAACATCCCGGATTCTGTTTACAGGAGCGGGAGGGAAAGAGAATGGTATGAAATACCCTCTGGAAATGATGCTTTGTACCCAGGTATCGGATGTTATGTTTAGCCAGGCTTCTGGATACAAAGATAAGTGACCCCCGACTGCCTCCACAGCCGGACAGCCGGGTCTCCTTTCAGGAGTGCTGGTAGGGCTGACCAGAGAAATGGCCTCTGTCATCCTGCTGCTGCGGACCCCCCCTGCCGCATGGGAGGCGTCTTCCATTATAACTCCCTCCTCTGCCTCTAGAGGGGGTTTCTCCACGTGTGTCCTGAAAGACTCCCTGTGCTTTTCGATACCACATTTTTCTGCCCTTAGGACCCTTGGGATAGGGCAAAGTAGGGGTAGAAAAATGGACTCCCAATGGCAGATAGTCTTGCACTCCAGCTCACACCTGGTTAGAGTTTCCTTCACTTTGGGCCCAAACAGGGATGAGCCATCAAATGAGGTTTTGATAAAGAAAGACTTGAAAGGCTCCGCAAAGGAACAGAGATGCATCCAGGCTTGTCTACGCAGAGCAATTCCTGAACTAGCAGCTCTACTGGAACCATCAGCTGCATAAGATACGAGGCTCATGGACGAGTTCACACTCGAGTTTAGGGTAGCAAGCTGTGTGTTAACTTTGTCGGCAACCCCTGCAGCTAACGTACCCTGGAGAGTATCTCCTAGCTCTTTAAGGAAATCTCTTTGTAGTCTTGTAAAATGGGTTAAATAGTTCAGTGATCGAAGGGAAAAAGTCGCTGAACTAAACATGCGCTTCCCATATCTATCCATGATCCTAGAATCTTTGTTAGGAGGATGGATAGATGAGGACGTCTCAGACGTTTCCTTTTTGGTGGCTGCAGCCACCACCATGGCATCAACAGGCACTCCCTTAGTCAAAAAGGCTTGGTCCACTGGGGCAGAGATTAACTTATTTGGCTTCCAAGGGACAGGTTCCATGGCATCCAGAGACTCCCACGCCTTACGAGAGATCAGCTACATGAGCTCATCGTAAGGCGGAGACACCCAAGAAGTGGAAGGTTGAGACCCGAAAGCCTTCAAGAGCACTGAGTCATCTTCAGTAGGGCTTTTGGACTGCCAACCGCCCCTCTGATTAAGAATCTCTAATATCTCCACAAAGGAGATATCCTCAGAGGGGGATCGAGGGGATCCTTCTGACTCATCCAAGTCAGTGTCAGATGTCAAAGACTCCTGTGGGGAGTCCAAGTGCCTCCTCTTGCACAGTCTCTTCTTGGATACCTCCTCAGTGGGGGGATCTGAGGAGGTCTCAGAAGAGCAGGGGGCGCCCTGTGGGGCTACTTGAGGCTCAGGGTCTCTACGCTTGGGTGGACCGGTAGAAGCAGGAGCGGACACAGGTGTTTGAGGTGAGGAGGAAGCCAGACCTGATGCTGATGATGTCTTTGGAGACAGGACTCTCCTCATGGCATCGAACATGCCATGGCTCCGATGAGATGGGGTAGTCGGCTCCGAATGGACCGTCCGATCCTCCTGCATCGAGGCCATGGGCTCTGAGCCAGAGGTAGGAGCTGAGCTCATCCGAATCGAAGCCCCGAGTGGAAGCATTGCCACCGACAAATCGGTACGACTATCCTCCCCGGACCTGACACGAGAGTGCCGGCTCCTAGAGTCCCCGGTCGGTGCCGAGGACATCCGAGTAGATGGGACCGATAACACCGGTGCAGGTCTCGGCTCCACAGGTTCAACAACTATGAGGTCGGGCTCCCTCGGCACCGAAAGTCCAGTACGGCTCGGAGGAGGAGTAGTCAAGTCCGGGTTAATGGTCTTCAGCTCCAACGAAGGTGTCAGAGCCGACAACAATTTAGCAAGGCCTGGTGCCTGTAGAAGCTTCTGCACTAGCCGGTCCATATCCATATCTGAGAGGCTGACAGAAGACTTCGAGGAGTGCACCGAAGGTGCTGATTGGAGCAGAGGAGATGAGGGAATCTTGGAGACCGGCTCCAAAACTGTGAGCTGGCTCCAAACAGAAGAGACACTCAGCTCCGAGGACAGTGAAACTGATGACCCTAGACCCTCCATTTCTTTAGTCTTTTTGGATGCTTTCGAGTCACCTAAGGATTTGGAAGATTTTGAGGATCTACTAGCACCATCCTGGTCACCCAGCACTTCAGAGAAAGGGTGCTGAAGTAAACCCCTGTTTACTAATTTTCTCCTTCTCTCCAAAAGTACCCTGGAGGAGGAGTGACATATACTGCAAGAGTCTTGGAGGTGTTTAGCCCCCAGACAATAAACACATTGAACATGCCCATCCACAATCCGGACATTTCTTGAAGCCAGATTTTGGATGAGGCTTTTCTTTCTCATCAGACATTTCTATATCAGATTAAACAATTTTAAAGAATTAAACAACACACTTAGAATTATCTACCAAATTATACCTAAGGTTAAATACAAGGCCAACTCTTAGGCCCAACAATTATATATATATATATATATATATATATATATATATATATATATATATATATATATATATATATATATATATATATATATATAGACACTATCCTATGAAGAAGTGAAGAAAAAAAAAAGTTTTTAAACTTGCAAATAGAAGAATCTGTCGATTAATAATGGTCCGAGCTATCTGGAACACCGAGATCTGTGCAGCGACAAACTACATCTGAGGTAATTCCAGCAGTGCATCATGGCATAAGGGGCTTGGTCTCGAGCTACTGTCAGACCTTGAGCTTTGCTATAGGCCGTGTCGGAGCCGAGGATCAGCTCCGAACCCATCCGTGAGAATAAACGTCGAGATTTGACAACTTCAAATATATAGTTCTATAGTTTTTAAGATGGCTTACAGGTTCACTATTAAGGAGGGGTATCATTTTTCATGTTATTAACCAGGCTGGTGTTTGTTCAGGATGCAAATATAAGTCATTTTTACTCAGGGCTAAATCTTTATGTAAATATATTAATACTTTTAGCCAAAAATTAGGTACTGTATCCTTACTTTTGTTTCAATTTTTCTTTCCGCTACTTCACTCCATTTCATATCATGTGTATTTGATCTCCTTATTGTTTCTTTTTAAAATATCTATCCATTCATCTTCTTTATGTTACACAGAGTTTTAAAATATTTCTCCAAAGTGTCTCTATTTCCTCTTTTTTTTTTTTTTCATGGTGTTTCTGCGCCTGTCTGGTTGTACAGATTTGGAGGTGGTCACTGAGAGAGTGGTGAATTTTCGACCGTGTCATATTAGGATGCTGCTCAATGCAATCTAATAAGGATTTTGATGTCTTGCTATAATGTAAGGTGCTATTATAATTGTATGAAACCATATAAGGTCATGCTAGATGTAGAGTTAGACGGTGTGTCCAGCCAATTGATATTGACATCACCTAGTATTATTTTTACTTCTGCAATTGTTATGGATATCCAATGTAGGATATTCTCCAGTGGAAATGTATTGTTGTCAGGAGGGATGTTAAAGGGACAGTGTCAAAGTTTTGGTGTAAAAATAACATTTTTCTTTTATTGCACCAATCCATAACTTTTTTTATGAAGTAAAGAATAGTTTTGTAAAATCTTACCATAACTATACATGTCCTTCTCTTCCATGTTGTAGTATTCAAAACCTTTGGGTTATTCTCTGCTTAGCTACCCAAGCATCCTGTCAGTATACAAAAGCTTTAGTCACTGCAAGGTACATGGGATGTCCGACGTTGGGTGCATGTGCCATAAAAGTGATGTCTGCACATATCTTTCCTCAGAACTGAATGCCCCAGTCAGACCCCAGTCCCAGGATCACTGCACAAATCCTGTGTCATCTAACAAAGCATTTTTGTAATTATATAAAGGGGGTAGGGGGTGGGATAGAATACTACAATATGGAAGAGAAGGTCATCAATGGTTATGGTAAGATTTTACACAACTTCTATATCCTTCTATTCCCATGTTGCAGTATTCAAAATCTTTCAGTGAGTGTCATAACTCAAAGGGAATAAGAAGAGGGTGGTTTGGAACTTTTTTCAAAGAATCCATGCAGGACTGCCCTAGCAAAATCTGCTCTAGATCTGGAGATGTGGTCCAGTTTGTAGTGTTTGGTGAAGGTATGGACAGATGTCCAGGTAGCTGCCTGTAGAATGGAAGCTGTGTCCAGCCCTTTGAAGAAGGCTCCAGATGAGACCATGGCTCAAGTTGAGTCGGGTTTAATTTTTGAGTTTAGATGTTTGCCATGGTAGGAGTCACAAAAGGAGATGGTCCTGGAAATCCAGGCAGAAATAGTCTGTTTTGTTACCACTTTCCCCAGAGCTCTGGTGTGAAAGGAGACAAACAGTTGCTCTGATCTCCTAAGGGACTTGGTCCTGTCAAGGTGGAACCTTACTTGTCTGTGAACATCAAGGGAATGCAAGACTCTCTCACAGTCATTCTGAGGATGTGGAAAAAAAGTGGGGAGGTGGATACATTGATTCAGGGACAGCTCATTTACCACATTAGGCGTGAGGGATGGGTTGGTCCTTAGAGTCTCTCTATCCTTGTGGAAGATTAGAAAAGGTGGGTTGGCCATGATGGCCTGGAGCTCTGACAGTCTCCTGGCTGACGTCAGGGCCAAAAAAAGCACAGTTCCCAAGTGCAACATTTTAAAGAGGCTGTAGCTGCTGGCTCAAAATGAGCAACAGTGAGCTTCTCTAAAACATAGTTCAGGTCCCATGGCGATGGAACTGGCCTCCTGGGGAGCCTGAAATGTGGTACTTAGGAATATCTTCAATGGAAGTCGGGAAGCAGGAAGGAGGGTCAAGAGGCAGGCAAGCAGAAATAGCAGCCAGGTGGGCCTAAACAGAAGAATATGCCAGCCCTGCTTGCAACAATTCACACAGGTAGGACAGCACTAAAGGGGCCTCTTCTTGAAATGTGTCTAGCTGTCTTTGAAAACACCAATTGGAGAATCTTTTCCATTTGGACAAATAAGATCTCCTAGTATTGGGTTTCCTGACCTCCTGCAGGACATTAAGCAAGTCCTCAGTGTAAAGGTGTCTGGAAGGGATTAAAACTCTATCACACAGAAGGGTTAGGTTCAGAGATTCCAAGTGGGGATGGATCAGGGATCCCTTGTCCTGTGTGAGAAGGTCCTCTCTGTGAGGTAACTTGTGGTGATTGCCACTGGCTAAATGCTGAATGAGGAGGAACCCATGCTGTCTTGGCGAAAAGGGAGTCACTAACAAGATTTGTGGCTTGTCCTACTGAATTTTCAAATGGACTTTTTGTAAGAGTAGGAAGGGGGGAATGCATAGACAAACATCCCCTTCCATGAAATAGAAAAAGTGCCCATTGCCATCACTTGGGGGCTGGGTGCCCTGGTACAGAAATGTGGAAGTTGTCTGTTCAGAAGGGAGGCAACTAGATCTATTTATGCTGTACCCCACTTGTGAACTATGTCCAGGAACACATCCCTGTGAAGCATCCATCCATGGGATTGTGACATGGACCTGCTCAAGGTGTCTGCCTGAGTGCTCTGAGCTGAGGAAATGTAGACCGCTTGTAGGGTGACTCCATGCTGGACCGCCAATTTCCAGGCCTGGAGTGCAAGTTCATAGGTTGGTATTAGGCTATCGGCCATAGGGCCTATGCAAGCCTAGCCATAACAATTCCCTGGATATTTCTTCCCACAAAATTTACTTCTCTGGGCCCCTATCTAGCAGGGCGATTGACATGATCCCCGGGGTGAATTTCCTATCTCCCATCCAATCATCAAGGTTCCTTTTGAAGAGGGACAATGAGGCGCTCTGCTTGACATGTATGGGCAGTCTATTCCAGAGTATGAGGAGTCTCTGGATCAGGAACCTATCCT
This sequence comes from Protopterus annectens, assembly GCF_019279795.1. NCBI lineage: Eukaryota > Metazoa > Chordata > Ceratodontiformes > Protopteridae > Protopterus > Protopterus annectens. Next base: position 697,554,448 of record NC_056732.1, on the reverse strand, counting down.
TCCAGCATGTTTTGTTCATTGTGATGATAAGGTTTAGATCCCTGGAGAGTGTGGCTCTGAGGGATTGGGATTTCTTTAAGTGGAGCATGTCCAACAGCTCAGGGTTTGACATGGCCTTGTATGTTAAGCTGAGATCGCCTCTGAGTAGATGATTTGCCACAGAGTATAGCTGGAGTTTTTTTAGATGGTCAGCATATGGCATCTGATTTAGGCCTGTGATTCTTTTAGGGAGGTATTTCTGTGGCCTTTCCAGCTGTTGCAGATGTCTTGTGAGGTACATACCAAATGGGGCATTATACTCTATAATGGGTCTAATGAGGGATGAGTACAGTGGGACAATGACCTCCTTTTTCTGGATGAAAAGCCCTTAGTGATGAGGTGTGCCACATAGAAGGATTTCCTGACTGTTGTGGTGATGTGGTTATCGAAAGTGAGACCACTGTCCACCTGTGTCCCTAAGTCTCTCATCACACTTTCGATGTTTAGTGTCCTGCCACCTATGTGGCAATTCATGTGTACATGCTTTTTTTCCAAAGGGGATAACTATACATTTCTTGGCATTAAGCTTTGAGCCCATGGCTCTGGCACCAGGCATCTGTTTCTGTAAGGCCCTTTTGTAGAATATCCACATAATTTGGGGATTCAATAATAGCTCCCAGTTTGCAGTCATCTGCAAACTTTGTTAGCCAGAATCCCTTAGTGCTGGCCTGTACTTCAGAGAAGTAGATGCCAAACAAGAGTGGTCCCATGACTGAACCCTGAGGTACTCCACTTGTCACTTGTCTGGAGCTGGATTTGGAGTTGGCTACTTTTACATTCTGGGTTCTGTCAGTAAGCCAGTTGGCAACCTATTGAGTGACATAGGGATTTATGCCCAGCTTAGTAAGTTTATGTATGATTCCAGAGTGGGGGATGGTGTCAAAGGCCTTGGCGAGGTCCAGATAGGCTGTGGGACCACCTTACCCTTGTCCACAGCTCTGGAGACTGATTCAAAGAAGTCAATCAGATTCAGGAGACAAGATCGGCCCTTCACAAACCCAAACTGGGTGGGGTCCAGTGTTCGAACATTGCCAATGTCTTTGTTTATAAGTTCCATGATAATGGGTTCCATGCCCTTGCAGATCAGGCTTGTCAGACTGATGGGACGGTAGTTCCCGGGATCCAAGGCAGATCCTCCCTTGTGGAGCGGGATAACTGTAGCTGTGCGCCACTCAGTGGGCACGAAGCCTGAGGTGAGGCTATGATTAAACATGACACTTAGTTAAGGTGCCAGTTGATTTTGTAGTTCATGTAGTACACAGCCTGGGATGTCATCTGGTCCCATGGATGCTGTATTCTTAGCTTTGGAGAGTGCGGTTTCTACCTGTGTGGCTGTGATTATCAGAATTTGGCAATCTTTTGGTATTGAGATGGGCCCTTTAGGTGGTGAGAGGGGGTGAAGTTGGCACTAAATCGATCTGCCAGGATATTGGCAATATCCTTGGGATCAGTATATTTAATGCCATTCTGTTGTAGCTCAGAGCAGATCTGAGCATTGCCATTTAGATTCTTGACATAACTATAGAATGCCTTGTGGTTGTCTTTGGAATCTTTGACAATTTTATTTTCGTAACTAGCATTTGAGGATTTTATGAGGGATCTCAGCTTCTTACTGAGGCTGGTGAGGGAGTTTTTTGCATCCTTGGATTTTCCTCTTTTCTGCAACAGTTTCTTCCTTCTGTTGTATAGTTTGTTTATAGCAGGGGACCACCAGATTGGCTTCCTTTTTTTGGAGGAGAGCGTCTTGGTTCTATTTAGGATGGCACGATTCATGCACAAGTGGATGAGCTCGTACAGTGCCTTAGTTCATAGGTTCATAGGTTCATACTAGGCTATCTGCCCTGGGGCAATTATAAGCCTAGCCCGATTCTGTATGGCTTACACCACCCCTTGATTTGAGTATACTGTGCCCTTTTTAAGGTTTAATTTACTGTGCCTCTGTCTAATAGTGACACGGGAGTAATCCCTGGGACAAACCTACGATCCCCCATCCACCTATTGAGATTCTTCTTGAAGAGATTCAGTGAGGTGCTCTGCCTCACATGAACTGGAATTCTATTCCAGAGCGAAGGGAGCCTCTGGGTTATGAACCTGTCCCTCCAGCAAGTTCTATTTATTCCTGTGCTCAGGTTCAAGTCCCTCGTGTGGCTCTAAGGGATTTAGATTTACTGAGGTGGAGCATGTCCATTAATTCTGGATTTGACATAGCTTTGTATGTCAGGCATAGATCGCCTTGAGGGGTG
>NC_056732.1:697538589-697541089 GCF_019279795.1 Protopterus annectens | reverse complement strand
ATATATATATATATATATATATACACAACACGGTGCAGTTCAAAGCCCAGCACGACTGCCATTCAACTTTTCTATTTTGGATTTTTGTTTTTTGTTTTTAACAGTTCAGAAGTTTTCAGTAGTATAACTTTATTTCTTCCTAGTCTTATTCTGTTTTGTTTTTCCTAATTATCTTCCTCCGAACTCACCAATGGATAGCACACTAAGTATGGAACCAGGCTCTAGTAGCCAGTCTTTATTCGACAGCTTGCAGGCACCCAGCCAGGACTATGAGACACTGCTCCAGGAGTACCATGCCACCCTAAGCAGGGTGCAACACATCCTCGACAGATGCAGAGTGTTGCAACCTGAAAACACAGGCTTCCCCTTAAGCCTCTCACCAGTATCCAACTCCAGCCTCCCGCTTCCAGCCACACCGCCCAACCTTAGCAACCAACCGAGTGCACAGAGGCCTTCTGCAACCACTCCGAGAGGCAAACAGATAGAAACCCCACCACCTAATCCAGGCACGGGGTCCATTATACACTTCGTAGAAGGTCTCAGAGAAAGGAACCCGTTCCTTGGCACAAATGGATTAAGGGATGCACCACAGGCATTGATCAGGACTGACTCGCAGCAGATCAACACTACCTGCAGAAACCTCATCTACAACCTGGAAAGGAAACTGATCACCTATAAAAACACTGAGTACGACATCTACTTTCTAAGATCTTGCGTTCAACACAAGATCGTGCCACAAGGACTCAGATTTTACAGATTCCCAAACGGGATCACGAAAGACACAGGCATTTTTGCTGACCTAGTCAAGCTATACAACGAAGCAGGCCTTTCCTCACTCAACCTGCTCATCAATTTCAACCAGGAACGTCTGGAATCAATGAAGGAGGATATCCTCAAACTGCAGGAACAAATCCTAATGCAGCCTGACTTTGGAAACTACAAGCACCTTTTTGATAATATTACTCCCAAAATCACTAGGCACGTAGCCACCCTAATCTTTAGGAAACAGAAAAAGCTCAACCATGATCTACAACAATACCAGGACAACCACGCATACAGACTCCCTGATGAAAGATATCGGGGAACAACCAACGGCTACAGGAGGCAACCCCCAATGACCACCACCGCATCCACAGGATCACCTCCACCTCCTCCGCAGGTAACAGCTGCTCCCATGCACAAGCAGAGCTCATCACCAACCCTTCTCCTCCCGTACCTGCTCCTACGGCAGGAAGCCCAACCAGCGGGGCCAACGAACTCAACAGAGAGCAACCCCAGCAGCCTTTTTTATGGCAACAAGGACCAGACAGTCCAGCCCTCAGCACGGGGGCAACTTACCGGAACAACGGGAGAGGGAGAGTAGGACCAAGAACCACGGGCAGAGGAGAGAGGGTCGAGCTGCTGGACATACGTCGGCAGACCCATGAACACCAGGAGCTCCACAAGGAGGTACTAGGGGAGTGGGAGTTGCAACTCACCAGCACCCTTTTCAATTTAACTGACAGAAATCTCTCAAGAGGCCCACATGAGTTTATTAAACAAGGGCTTCTCCTTTTTACCATCACAAAGAGCACAGATAACCGACGTTCTGCTGGATCTCAGGCTTTGTCTCAGAAAACTGAATCTGAAAGTGTTTCTGAGCAACACGGTGGACACAAACTCAGAATCCTCTGATGACCCTGATACACTCGCAGCCCCCAGAAAAAAGAGTGTATTCACCCCAGCCCTCAACAACATGCTTTCAGCCTTCCAAAAAGTGTGTGAGCAAGATCTCAGAGGGCTTCATAATGAGCCCCACTCCCACAAATGGTACAACCTCTCACCAGCGGAACTGGACGCCATGCGGGACTTAAGCCAGGATCATGATCTGCATATCATGAAAGAAGATAAGGGAACGGGCCTTGTACTTCTGGAGCAGGAAACCTATGTACAAAAACTTAACAATTTGCTGCTTAACCAGGACTTTTCCAAGGTTGTGACCTTGAACGATGTGAACAAAAGCTTAAATACCATTGATAAGCTGCTCAAAACCCTGGAATGCAAGCAGCATATCACCCTAGAGGAATTTTTTTTTCTGTCTGTGCATAACCCCAGTCTAGGAAGAGCATTCAGCATCCCCAAAGTACACAAGGACCCCACCAACCCCCCATTCAGGCTCATCGTCTCTAACCATAAAACCAAGACCGAGACAATATCGGAATACCTGGACTTCATTTTCAACCCGCTAGTCCAGGTGATGACGGATTTTTACAACAAGGACTCCTGGGATTATTTAAACATTTTGCATGAGAGTAATATTGATTTTTCAAAATGCATGTTAGTAACGCTAGACGTAGTAGCATTGTACTCCAACATCCCCCACAGGGAAGGTTTGGAAGCGTTAAAACTGTTTCTCAACAAGCATGCTAAATTCAGTGTTTTTAAAACTGAAATGCTTACAGCTTTAACCACAGTGGTTCTGAAAAACAACTTTTTCTGCTTCAATGGAGCCATCTACCTA
>NC_056732.1:697526089-697531089 GCF_019279795.1 Protopterus annectens | reverse complement strand
TTGTTCCCTCATAATGACTGGAAGGGGGATGGTTGTGGGTACTTCTTTGGCTGTGGAAGTAGGTAAGAACTTTGAATTGAACTTGTCTGCAAGCAGGTGTGCTATAATTTCAGGCTGGGTGTAAGAGCTGCCATTCACGACTAACTTGGCACATTGCTGAGCTTTTCTCCTGAGGTTACAAAAATAATTTAAAAAAGTCTTATGGTTATCTTTCACCTGGGAGGCTATCCTTACCTCACAGTTTGCTTTGACAAATTTGACAAGCTCTCTTATTTGTTTGTTTAGAAAGGAGATTGCCTTTTGCACTGTTTTGTCTGTTCTTTCTTCCTGTTTATGCCAGGGGTCCACCAGGGTGATTTATTTTTACCAGTAATCATAGGTAGTCAGCACAGAACTTGTTTTTCACACTATGGATTCTTTTTGTGAGGAATATCGGTGGAGGGGTTATTGTACTCAGTGTCTGATCTTATGAGAGCATTGTACAATGGGACAATGACATGTTAAGTGGAGATGCCATATCCCTGCTTTTAAGTTGTGCAACACTGAATGATCTCCTCACCACAGTAGACATATATCAGTTAAATGCTAAATCACTATCTGTATGCATTCCCAAATCCTTCGTTGCAGAGTCTACTCTTAGTGATGTATTGTTAATGTATTTCTTTGCTGGGATGGCCATTTTTCCAAAAGATACAAAGATATACTTTTTAGCAATGATTTTTAGACCATGTCTCTGACATGAGTTATTACTCGGTGTCGGGCCTTCTTGCACCCAATTTGCAATCATCTGCGAACTTGGTCAGCCAGAGGCACTTGACATTAGTCTTGACCTCATTGAAGTAGATGCCACAAAGAAGCAGACCCAGCAATGAGCCCTGAGGCACCCCACTAGTAACTGGTATTTTTGTGGAAGAAGACTCCACTATCCTAACTTCTAGGGTCCTGTCTGTAAGCCAGCTGCCTATCCAGATGATGTAGGACAGTGACCTACTGTGTGTCATGTCTTGTCTGCAGACAATTACAGTCAGTTACTCCCCACTGCCAAACCACCTCGTGTGTGGAATGGAATAATAAGACACATTACAGTGCCCAAGTTCTATGGGCAATGGGTTGTGCCCTCCCAAGTGTCTGAAGCAGTGGCAAGCCATTTTCACTTAAAAGGAGTCGAGTCATTACAGGAACTAGCAAGATAAATATGTTTGCCATTATGTGTATTCTGCCACTCATGCTTGGGGTCAATGTTCAAAACATTTGTCATGTACACCCACTTCAAACACTGTCATATTGTTATCCTGTGGAAGCATACACTGACATGAATGTTGGTGTTTGTATGTTAGTGTATGTGTTTGAGAGACATACATGCTAGGGTCCCTCTAAATCAACCTCATATCCATGTCCTGATTCTGTGCACTGCCTTATATGTTAACATTGAATCACACCACACTGTGCTACACCATACTCAGATTACTCAGATCCCTTCATAATTGGGATCTTTTAGGGTTTGAGGGGGTTGATATGCACATTTGACAGGTTACACATGAAGCTATATTGTGCACCTTCCTTCATCAACAACCTGTATATCTTGCCCACTTGTTCACTTGTAGTGACATGTACAGCAAACATGGTACACTACACAGACAAGAGGGACCAGCTGGACATGGCACACCTTTACTGTAAATTTTATTTATTTTTTTTATTTTACATTTGTTGATCGGGATAGTCCGACTGGATGCATGTCCATTTTCAGCGGAGGCCCGGGGAGAAAAGCTCCAAGGGTAAGCAGATACAGCATTACATAATACCAGCATTACATATTACAAACAGATTATTTACAGAGATTACATAAGTAAGCAAGTTAAACAAGTTCCACAGGTTAAAGTTAGTCCTGAGCACAAGTCAGGATTAAATTAAATTACACAGTAAACTGGTTAACAGATTTTTACACATTCGAGTTAGCTAGGCTTGATACATTGACATAGCCAGTTAAGTGACAAATGTTGTTTGAGTCTAGTTTTAAATTGACCTAAGGTGGAAAGTAAGGTAATATCAGATGGAAGTGAGTTCCAGGATCTACTTACAGAGTTTCCAAAGAGAGAATCACCGGCTGTGTTATTAATTTTGCTAGTCTGAATTAGTAGTTTGTTAGAGGATCGAAGCGGTCTAGGATTGTTATAGGTGGTGATAATATTTTTAAGTGCAGGAGTATTGTCCGGATTATAGAGGATTTTATAGGCCATAATCAGTTGGTTATACTGGATTAGGCTAGGTAGTTCAAGCCAACCAAGCTGATTTAGATTGATGCAATGATGTGTCCTAAAAGGCAGCCCAGTGGCAAACCTGGCAATGTGGTTGTAGCAAATTGAGAGTTTGTTAAGGACAGTCTTGTTCAAATTCGAGAGTAGAGGGGATGCATACAGAAGGGTTGAAAGAAGGTGAGAGCGAGCTATGGCAATTTTAGCTGGAGGGGTTAGGAAGGCTCTTATTCTGTAAAGTGACCCTAGTTTTTTATTGATGGTTTTGATAGTTTGGTTAACATGTAGGTCAAATTTGAGATTGTCTATGATGACACCTAATAGTTTTGTAGATGGGTCAGGGGAGATTATTGTGCCATCATTTGATTTTATGGTAAAGGTGAAAGCGGTAGACCTACATGTTGGTGAAAATAACAGCATTTTTTTTTTTTTTGGGATTTAGGATCAGACGATGTTCCGAAAGCCAGTTTTCTATTGTATTAAAGGTGGTCTGGGTAGCTGACCATAACTCTACTGGAGATGTGGCTGAGCAAATCAGAGTAGAGTCATCAGCATATTGGATACAGCTGACTTTTGGGATGACAGTATAAAGGTCGTTAATGAAGATGGAGAACAGCAAGGGCCCTAGTATAGAGCCTTGTGGTACTCCGAGGGTGTTAGGTAGAAGGTTAGAGAGTTTGTTCTGCCAGAGGACAGCCTGCTGTCGACCATTCAGGTAGGATTGAAACCATTGGAGGGCTCCAGTATCTAGACAGAATGTTTGCAGGGTGTGGATTAAATGGAAAGATCCAAAAAGAGGGCTGAGGATATATAATTATTGTTGCGATTATGGTTTATGGTGTTAGTAAATCCCTTTAATGAATTGTTGGAATGGCTGCTTTACATTACAGACTGGGTCTTCTGTATGCATCTATGTAAGACCATTTTTGTGAGTCTGAGTTGTCAAAATTAAATGGTTCTGTTGTTGAGGTGAAAGCTTTAACATGTATTTGTACATACACTTTATATAAATATTTACATCTCTCTCTTAGCTTCCCTGTGCACTTATCTGACACTCAAAGGACAGAACAACAGTGAGGGCCAGAACACTTGCTCCCCTTTCATTGCTAGCCTCCTAGCACCTGGTATACTAAGATAGTTTTAGTAATGACCCCATGCTCACTAATAGTGAGCTCATAATGACCTCATGCTCACTAATAATGAGCTCATACTTAACACAGAAAGTAGTGTCTGAGAGTTGTAAATATGAAGATAACATGGAGATGCCCCTAACAAAATACACTGAACATCACAATATTCATATTCAAATCTCAATCACTACCACACTCTCATTCTCATACAGTGCACACGATAATTCAATACACTGATGCCATAAAGACATCCTTGCAAAAGCCTCTGACAACTTGTAAGAACAAACCTCAGTAGATCCTCAGCTCATCTTTTTGATGCACACCTACAGCAATGATTTAAAAACAGCCAAATTTTCCCCAGTTGTGTTCATAAATTAGCTTCTAACAAAAATATTGTAGTGACTGGTAACAGTTATTAGGCATACAGATTCCCCACTCACCATGCTGAACGAGGATATGGTTACTGTCATCTAGCTTTCAGGTGTCAAGATCACAGACATTACAAGAGCTTTCACTATAATCTAGTATTGGCCCATGTGAGAATGAATGACCTGGGGCAAATATTCTGCAGAACATGCAGAGAAGAATGTCTGAACTTTTCTATGTATGTGACAGATGCAGGTAAGACTCCGATCCTGAGCAGAATTCTTCCTTTACCGTGAATGGTTCCTAGGAATAAGAAACGATAAGTGGGTTTAACAATTGGCTTTATATCTCCAGGGGCCTGCAGTATCTATCAGCCTGGGACATAATGATCAACAGTCCTACTTGCTTTGCCATGGATGGTCTGCATCTCTCATTCAGTAGTTTCTACATACTGGCAAAAGCCTTTGTTGCACCTTAGTAACTTTTTAGGCAGAATCCATCTAGTAGACATCCCTGCTTACCAAATTCATTTAACCCTAAACTGGACTGCATTAAGGAGTTTCCTTTCAACACCAGGAGTTTCAAGGACAAATTGATTGATCTTGAGACTCTTTTACATCTGGAAGATGTCCATGTCCATGTAGTTACAGACACTTGGTATAAATGCAAAGAAAGCACTTCCTCCATATCGAGGGTTTTGCATCTACCATGCCTTCAGGCATGATGGAAACTGAGTAGTGTCTCCATATTTGTCAGGGACATCCATCTAGACTGATACCCATAGACCCGTACATTGAACTCCTAGAAATTCAGTTTACCATGGGCAAGTTAAGCTTCTAATTTCTATCATGCTGCAGAACCCTCTCCATGTCCCCAGATAATAATGTTAAACTCCTGCACATTTTATAAAAAATTACTATAAGAAACAAATCAATAATCCTAGTTGGCTTCAATCACCCACCACAGACTACAACACAGATACCTCTAATGTAGAGAAGGAAAGAGATTTTTGGGTTTGATAAACAGAAACTGCCTTGATAAAATAATAAACCCAGTAGAGGCCAAAATATCCTTGCTCTGATCCTCACAAACATTGCCTCTACCTTTTCCACTTCTACAGTTTTTCCTTCATCAGTTAAGCTGGACTATATAATCTCTTGACATTTACTCTCAGAACAATCATACCCTTGTAAGCGACATATCTGTGTTTAATCAGTTAAAAAGGGTGAACCATGTATAATTCATATAAGTT
>NC_056732.1:697394826-697525589 GCF_019279795.1 Protopterus annectens | reverse complement strand
AAATGTCAGTCCCATATGACAAACCATATCATTCAGATATGTTTTAACTTCTTACCTTCGACAGCCATATCAACTACGCAGCTTTAATCCTTTCGACACCATTTACAGATCAGACCAATAGTGATCTGCGGTGCACTATCACAACCGTTTCACCGGCTTCTCAATCTGATTTTTACTGTACAGCTGCAGCCAGCAAGCAACATAGGGAAGCTACATATATGCAAAGCAATGCAGCATGGGAGTCGCAGTCTTCCCGTCTGTTTTCCGAGCGTAGGACACAGTGCAACTTACAAATAAGCGAGTTTCATGGTCTGGAATGTACGTGGGGATGTGTCTTAGCCAAACATACACCTTATTTGTTATGACGTACACTTTTGTTTTTTAAGAGGGAACTTTTCTATCGTATAATTGCTCCAAATGTTTAGAATTGCTAATACATTGATAGTAATGGACCCCATTCTCAACTGTCCAAGATTTTGCCAAACGCCCCTTATTTTTCCTCCTATTTTTGCCCTGTCCTTAAAACATTTTAGAGTTTTGAGATATATATATATATATATATATATATATATATATATACATACATACATACATACATACACACACACACACACACACACACACACACACACACACACACACCTGTCAAACTTAATCGGAACAAATTTCATTAGGGTCTGGGACAATTCTTGAGCTAGTCAGCGGCGCTTTTAAAATATTAGCAATATTGATTTGAGACAGTGAAAGAATAAGAGGGTATGAATTAATATACACTGTTCTGAAGTAAAATAAATAAATGTCTAATTCTTTTTTTTTTTTTTTTTTCTTTCTTTCTTTTTTAGGTGTAATTCGGCATCTTTTTTTTCAAAAATCGCTAGTTTTAGATGGGATTAAGATAAACGGAGGTAGAGTCCAAAGCAGGTTTATCCCTGAAAATCAAGGACATTTGAGAGGTAAGGGGGTATTTCTGACGGCTGCTGCAGTTAATCGAGTTTCATTATTCTGCTTGTTCAGGAAATGGATGTTGGTTGAAATATGTCATGTTATTATTTAAGTGAATTAGAGTAATATTTAAAATTGTCCCAGATTTCTGGTCTTTGTCCGCCTCGTTATTTCCCCCCAAAATTATTAAGCAAAAAGTTGTATGCCAGAGTACAATTAAAGTGAATTAAGTTAATATTGCTTCAATCTGTAATGTTTGCCCAGACTGCACTCTGCAGTACAAATATGCTTGAAAGTTTGTTCTATTTGCCTTGCTGCTTCAGCACGATCTACGAAATATTTTATTTCCAAACTAAAGTAATGAACATAAATGAAACTAAAATAGTACAAGCGACCCAGTTAATAAGTAAACTGTATCTAGCGTAGTCTGTTCTTGCAGTATTGCTTGCTATCAGGTTCATAAGGATGTCATATATAGATAAAAAGGGTAGTTATGGAGGAAGGCAAGCAGCACATACATTTAATGTTGCTATCAGAATTGCATCCTGACAGAAATTCATTGTCTCTTACAGATTGTTTTTAGTGATTGCTTACCATACATTTTGAGTAATTCTAAGTTCATACCCATTTCTGAAGTAAATTTTCCCAAACTATATACTGTTTCACTTAGATTTCCTAGTTGCAGTTAGGTTTTATTTTCAGAATTGCCTTTTTATCTAGCACCTTGAGATGTAAGAAATGCAGATACACATTGCAGTCCTTTTCATGTTGCACATCAACAGGAGTACATAAAGCCTAAAAATCTGAATCTTTTTCCAATAGTAAAATAATGAGTCTTTCTTTCAGTGGTACTTGTGTTTTGCAGCAGTGAAACTGCATATTGTCTTTCTGGCTGCAATGTAAACAGCATTGTGAATATAAACAAGATTTAGGAAAGTTATGACATACATATTACAGAAATATTAAACAACTGGTACTTTTAATTCTTCATTTTCTCTCAAATAAAATATGATTTTTACACTTCTGTGTTTATAAGTGTAATATTTTCAACAAATATTCTGACTGCTTCAATAGTAAGAATACTATAAAATAATGTGGATAATATTTATGTAATGTATTTGCTCAGTAGCTTCTCTAAACATTATTCACTATTTCTTCAACTGCAGCTCTAGCATGGTCTTTTAATGAAAGCATTGCATAGTTACATATTACCAATGATGGAGCAAGTAAAAGAGCAAGACATGAGGCTTTGCTCTGGTTTTGTGTCTTCAAATGTGGCAGCTGGTATACATAGCCAACATTTCTGGCCAGGAGTGGGGGTACAAGAGTCACAGCCTTAAAAACTGGTATAGAAGTCTAAAAATCCTGCCTATGCTTTTAAGATCAGGATGCTTATAAAGTGATAGTGTTCCGATGTACACATTAAAGATGTAAGAAAAACATGGAGAAACCAGGAATACTACCCATCCCTCTATTTATGCATGACTGTCCTTATTTGAGTATGTTGAAAAAAAGATGCAAACTAGCAAAGGTCCTGATACTTTAGTAGGAAATTATTTCTAACTTTTCTCAAGATGTATCTCACACACTGTAACAAGATATAATAGGAGATGAAATTACAGAAGCAGAATTCTACAAAAAAGTCACTATTTTGCTGATACAAAAATAAGTCTTTTTGTATTAGTCTACTGTGTGGCTTGTCTTGCAAAACTACTGCATTTTAGTAAGAAATATCCCACTTTAGGGCATCTAAAAAGGTGGCAACCTTAAAAAAAACAGAAAAAAAAACTTGAGCAATAACTTAATTGGCAAGGTCCAATAATTTTAATCCATTCATGTGGATCCTCCAAATGAACTGTCCAAGTATGAGACTTTGAGTTATTTCCCCTTCAGACTTTCTCCGTGTGTATCAAAATATGAACAAGGCTGTAGTGATGTATATACTATGTAAGCCCATGATATACATATGTTTTTTTTAAGGGTGCAACATGTTGACAAGTAGAAGGACACCAAATATTCCAGCCTGAAACACATTGATGAAATTAAATGGGTCAAAGCAGTCAGTAAAGAAAACTGTGCCCAGAGTGAAAAATGCTTGCTATATTACTAAATATAGAAGTACTCTAATATAATCATTTTAACATATGAGCTACATCATTAATTCCATGTAGTACATGGATTGCTGATTACCCTCTGAATATTGGAATACGGGAAATGTATTTTCTGTAGTAATAAAGATGTTCAACAAAGATGTATTAAGTGATTTTCAGCATTGTTAAGCTGTAGTGCTTTTCTAGAGCCTCTACAAAACATAATCCATTGCATTTTCACAGCTTTAAAAGTTGTTCTAAACAAACACACACGCACACACACATGCACAGTCTCACAAAAGTAAGTGTGGCAGAGAGAGTGTTTAAAGTCATTCATTAAACAGACAATTTACCTTCTACCCATTGTCTGTGTTACTTAGCTGTGTTTTATGGCTTTCAAAAGCTGTAAAACACTTCACTCTCCTACACTTTCTTTCCATAATTTTTAGTATATGCATGGATTGCAAAGAATTATGATAGTGTCTCTCCAGTCATAACTACTTATTGCATGATGATATGGATATCACAATTCACCGTTTGAGTTCCTTGCACTCCACTGTTGAGGTGAATTTCTTGGCATCTGAGTCTCGGACCTATAAGAAGTTGTTTATGATTGGAGACCTGAGCAAAATCCCTTGTATCTAAGTTATCTATCCATCCATCCACAACCCCTTTTCCCGTTTTTGTACATTGTGTCGGAGTGTCACAGTGACAATCATTTACCACCAATGTTTACACTGCCGGGTGGCTAGCACTGTCACAGGTGTTCTTCCACACTCACACCTATGGTTAATTTAGACTGTCCAATCCACCTACTGCATGTCTATGGAATGTGGAAGGAAACTAGAGCACCCAGAGGAAACACACGAGAATACAGGGAGGATATGCAGACTGTACAGAAGACAGTACAGCTGAGAACTGAACCAGAGAACCTCATTCTGTGAGGCAACAATGCTATCTGCTGTGGCACTGTGCGGGGAAGCTGTGCTGGGGAAGGCAACAGCACAGGAATTTGGTGTACACATCAGGTGGGCAACAGTCTGCAACCCAGGTTTACTGTTCTCACACTCAAGGCTATACTCCCAGCTAGGAGCATTAAAACTCAAAGACTTTTATATTGTGGCTTCTTCTGATGGCTGATTCAACTACTACCACCTTGGTTATGTATCTGTGGCATAGATTCTCACAGCACATCTTAGACCATTGTATTCACTAAGCAATTTATTTAAATGCTCATACTGTAATTATATACATCTCATGGTGCCAGATATTTAACAAACATTTTATCATCTAGCTTCCATGCACATGTTAAACCCTACTCTGTAATCATTGATTTGGATATCTGCTCACTGTCAACCAAATGAATATTAATCCCACCTTTAAAAAGTGTACCTTCATACAAATTTGCCCAGTTGGCTGCTTGTGCATTAATACTATAGGGAGGCAGACACATTTTATATGTTCTGTCTATCTTACAAAAGTAGTATACATTGACTTAAGCAGACAACCACATCTAGTAATTGAGACTGTTTGCCTTGCTGTCTGGCAAATTTAATAGCAATCTGGCAAACTTATAGAGCCATATAACTTTTCAAAATGGAATCTATATCCTCTGACAAAGGAATATCTTCCACAGAATGGTCATTGTGGGTTTTGATCAAATGTTTACAGTTTTTATGTTTTATATCTATCTATATATATATATATATATATATATATATATATATATATATATATATATGTAGATCTGCTAATCTGAAATAGGAAGGTCTTTATTCATGCCTGGCTAATACATCAACCAGGGGTGCAACCATACTGGATCTGGTCCTCACTAATTTGAGAGAGTGCTGCATACCCCCTACTATAATGTCTCCTTTGAAGGAAAAATAAAATCTGGACCCCAGTTAAACCTGGAATATTCAGGAACTACTCTAACCTCCTGCTATTAACTGATAACCTGGCAAAATTTCAAGCCCCCATAAACCGTGAGAACACTGCTGTCTATGTAGAACTGTTCACAGAAATCCATGATCCCAGTATTCAGCATTTAACAGTAGACATCACCTTCTGATATATGGTTCCCTGATTTAATAACTTGCATCAACACGGATGTCTATCTTGCACAATAGCTATTTCAATCTCTGATAGTATTGATTACTGATAGAAAGGTTTTCCATCATAAGATTAAACTTTGCATCCCTCCCTTTATTCGAGAAATCTTGGTGATACATAAGGCATTTTCTTTAAAGTGTATCTGTTGCAGTAATGTATTCATCTGCATAGCAACTCTGTCTCCTACAGACTTTTGAGGGGGGACATCTATGCCTGGTCCCTCTCTGATGGACCAATAGCACCAGAGTTACCCATTCTAAAGACTTAATCCTTGCCTGTGATATAAATAGGAGCTGTTGGAGAGACATGTATGTATCTCAGAGACTACCCAGTGTATGGAACAGGCTCCCCATCCATGTGAAGCAGAGTTCCTCCCTAACCCAATTCAAGTTCAACTTGGACAATTTGGATGGGGAACAGGAAATTCATCCCTGGTTTGGTACCTATGTCTCTAATGAAAACAGGCAACCTGTACATGGTTCATCTCCCAGGCCCCTGCTTATAAATGTTTCATCTCCCAAACTCTTGCTTACATTTGTCAAGGGTATCAGAACTTGTCAGAGATTTGGGATGCATGGTTAAGCTCAAAAAGGCCCTTGTGGTTGTTAGCCTAGTAAACACCTATGAACCTATGGACTTATAAAACCTATTGGATTGCAGCCATGGAAAAGAGTCTACACAGAAAGAATGTTAGAGGCTGCTGTTGCTTAAATATATGTGTATGTGCAACAGGCTGATGTCTATGCTGCTGCTGTTGCTGCTAATAGACAATGGCCAAGAAGGAGAAGAGTTTTCAGACCCCATTTAACTTATCACAGCCTGCATGATGTGGAAATTGTAGAGTGCTACAGAGTGGATAGAGACACACTACAGGAACTCTGCAACCTGTGTCATCCTCAACTCAGAGCCCAGGCAAACAGAGGGGAATCCCTACCAGTGCAGATAAAAGTATGTGTAGCACATATAATTTTAGCTACAGGAACCTTTCAGAGACCAACAGGAGACATGCTAGGGGTGTCACAGGCATCAACATCCAGGGTGCTCCATCATTTCCCAAATGCTGTGTTACAACATGCCAGTCGCCACATTTTCCCCATACTCCTGAGGACAGTGCCACAAATATGCAGGAGTTCTATCCTGTAGCACACTAACCTGAAGTACTGGGTGGCGTATATTGTACACATATAGAAATTAAGGCACCACCCAGAGAACAGGGAAGGATCTACATAAATAGAAGGGCTCCCACTCTATTAACTGCTGAGTCATGTGTAATGCCAAAGGAATCATCTTGAACGTGTGTGTTGGCAACCCAGGCAGTTACCACAACTCACATATCTGGCACACCTCCCACCTGTATCAAATGTTCACTAGGGGCGTTATCCCACAGCATCATTTACTGGGGAATGCAAATTATGCACTGGAACCATAGCTGATGACGCCCATCACAAATGCACACACACCTGCTGAAGAACACCATAATGAGGCGCACGCTCAAACCAGAAATATTCTAGAGCATGTGTTTGAGCTGCTGAAGTCCTGGTTCTGGTGCCTAGATACATCTGGGGGACTCCTGCAGTACAATCCACGTACATGTACTGAAATATTCACTACATGTGCCATACTACATATCATCATCCTGAGAAAACAGCTTCAGCAAGATCGACTAGAGGAAGGGGCACACATCTCACTACCAATGGCAATGTCACCACAGCCACATGCGGGTGAGGAGTGAGAGGGGGAGCTCCTGTGGGTTTAGGCAGATGTTGGTGTGCTCAATATGCCCTCACATTGGCTAAGAGGCAACACATAGCACACTGACTCACCACCTAAGGGGCAAAAATCTTTCTCGTCTGCACATACATACATACATACAGTAACATTGATGCCAGACAATGTTCACAACCTTTACCCACCCATGTAATGGCTGTGTACTCGTAGCATCAGACAGAGTCAGCCCTAAAATAAAACTGTTGCATCTGCTTGATTGACAAGGTAAGTGTTGAACCTTGAGTGTATTGTTTAATAATATAAATAAATGGCATATCCGTGCATGTTGTTACTTGGTAATGTAAGCAAGTAAAAGGTGGGTGATTTGTGCAGAAATTAGATTAATATCTGACAGAAAGACTTATGTGACATATATATCCATTATCAAGTATAACACTTTATGCATCAAAGATTCACACAGTCATACCTCTCAAAAGTAGTCACTGAATGTCCTCAGTTAAGCAATATAGTTTTGTACTGGAAAATCATTAAAGAGAGAAGTTAGAAAGTAATGAGACATATTTCAGTTTCAGACTTCACAACCCTCACAGGATCATTACAATATTGATGCAAAAATGTTTGAGTCTCTCAACTGTCTAACTTCCTAAGACCAACATATTTCAAAGGGACAATTAGCAAAACAACAACACAAACACAGATATACTAAGGACTAAGTCAGTTATGCACCCTGAGCATCAGACACAAGTGTTATGCATCCCTGAATCCAAAATATAGGAAACAAGGATATGGCATAGTTACCATAGTTACCAGGGTGTTTGGGGGTGGGGCAGGAAGTTGCACAGGGTGTTGGGGGGGCAAGACGCCTAGGCTGACACAAAAGTTCAGTGAGTGGGTGTGAGTAAGAAAGATTAACAAACACCGGTGAGACAAAATGAGCTTTCAGCTTCTCAGCCGAACCATATAACTGTTGTGTGTGTGTCTGTATGGATTCTTCAAGTGAAATTGGTGTGTGAGTGTCTGCATGAACACAGACAAGCACTATGCTAGCTCTACATCTTGGTATGTCAGACAGGTGTGAGCCATGCATGATAGAGGTGGCAGTTCATCGTTGTCGTACCTAACCATGAGAACTAGCTCTGCCAGGAGGTGCACTGAAACATCTATGCCCACATTTAGATGCACTGCTGCTACCTGAACATGACTGATTTCTGCTGGATGAGCTGCCATCATGAGGATGCCCAGGACCATGACCCCATAGCCTGCCACATCTGGGTGTGGACACCTCAACCATTGATGGGATCAGTGGAAGTAGTGCCACTATGAAAGCATGATTGGACAGGGCCACATCAGCTAACAGCAGATGATGTGGCTGATCTACAACCACAAGTGTGCCTTCCCCTCCAAGCAGATGTTCAATCACAGACACCACCCATTCCAGTGTGTCATTCATCCGATGCATTGAATTGGGAACACAGTATGTCAGCCTGTGCCAAATCTACAGTCCCAAGCATTTCTTTGGAGGACCTATGGGAACATGCCTATGCCTCCATGACAGGTCTAAACATATGTTGAGTAGCATGGGAAGACATACCTGGATCAGGTTGAGGATGGACAGCAGGACTCTTCTGAGCACACTTAACAACCCTCCTGCATGGCACCTTGCCCACACTTTGACTATGGCCAGAATCAACGGGCATTGACGCCACAGTAACCATACTTTCCTGATTGACTGTCTTACCCTTCACCTGTCCAATATTTGAGGGCTCACTTGAATGGGTTGACATAGGCCTACTGGCTGTGTCTGATGGAATTCCTCGGGATGTCCGAATGTCAACCTCAGTGTCAGATTCAAGCTCTGTACTCCTTGACTGTGCCTCTGTTTGGCCACCATCATCATCAGAGTATGGTAAAAGTCCTACATTTCCACTGTCAGGATCACCTGTGGTGATAATAAGCAACAAACGCAGGAAAAAAATAAATAGCTACACTACTATAGTCAAGTGTATGCTAACAAAGTAACAGTGGTGCCACTACTACAGACAGTACAGCAATGCACACAATAATCCTGACACCCGCATAACGCATATGGATACGATTATATATTTCTTTGAACTGCTCATCACCACTGACATAGAAGATATTTGGCTTACCATGTGCAGTTGATGCTATGTTTCCCATGGATGATGATCTCAGAAGAAGTTAAGAAAAAGTTAAAGACAACATCATCACAATTAACAGTAACACGGGAGGGGGAGTTAAAACTTTTTTGCTCTTTATATGTCCATTAACTATACTTTCAACAAGATCTTGGAAGACAAGTCCAACCTAAGCCCATGTGTAACCAATCAGGATGTTTCGTTAACTGTAGTAATCTACAGGTCACCCCCCCCGACAAACAAATTTATTGTTAAACAGAACTAAAGTATTGCTGCCAATATTTTACTATACAAGAACATTTAACAATAGAGATACATAAGCCTACCTGGAAGCTCCTCCTGAGACATACTTGTTGTCCCTGAAACAGTAGCACCAATGTCAAAGACATGATGTTCTGGACTTTCCGGGAGCTATCTGGATCTCTGACAGTGAGCGGGAACTCTTCATTTGCTATTAGTGGTGGCTCTGTAGCAGGCTTCTCGGTACCCATCTGATCACGGTCCACTGCAGCTGCTCTCCTCCATGCAGATGAGATTATGTCAGTGGCCCAATGGCACACCTGATCATATGTCCTGCTGTGGCCACTTACTGCATTCACATCAGCAACTATCTGCTGCCAAATTTGCATTCTGCCTGACATATCTTCACATCCCCTCTCAAGCAAAAAAGCACCATGTCACCTAAAATATTCCACAATGACCTAATTCTCAGGGTCACTGATAGGGGGTTTTCAGGGATTGGGATGCCTGTGTGTCATACTCCTAGGTGACCTAAAACACAACAGAAGGATAATACACATAAGTATCACAAAACTAAAAAAGTCCTGTTTACAGATAAAATGTAAAAGGCAGCATTTCACTATTACCCACTGGAGAAACATAAAACAGTCAAGATATTGAAATATTAAAAACAGGAATTGTGTGGTTGTAACATATTATAAGGATGGATGCAAAACAGGGAGAGTAACAATAGCAACATATCTTTGTTTGTGCCAAACCAAAAATGCAACTTTGCTCCCCATCCCAAAAGAACAGACAAATGAGACATTTTGCTAATAAACCATCAGTGAAATATTGAAAATGTTATCAAATTAACTGTCCCTGAAACAGGTCTATAGACTTAATACAGAACATTCCATTTTAAGATATTGCCAATCATTTATACCTGTGAAATGCCCAGACAAACATGTTGATGCCATCAGTACACTTCTAAGTAATGCATACATTTCAGCATATGCAGTACATAGCTGAAAAAGGAAAACATACCTTCTCAACGTCCGTATGCTTCTGTGCAGATATAGCCTGAATTAATAGCCTCTTCTGTGTTCTCCACATAAACAAGTCTCCGCACCTTCAAGTTCCCTAGCTACACGGCTGCCTTTTTATGGTGTAGATTCAGGGCTGTGAGCACACTGAAGATGGAAATCTGGTGTGAATTCAGTAGAATTACTGAATCCCAAATACTTGGCTCCATGTATCAGATTTAAGCATAGTGCAGGCACTCCCTCTGTGTTTGTTGTTAATGGATTGCAACTATAAATGATTACTGATAGGGAGAAAGAAAGCCCAACAGCAATGCAGACTGCCCTAACACAAGTGGGTGCATCAGTCAGGTTAGACTTACAAAGTGACTTCTTCTTCTTCTTTCGGCTTTTTCCCAGTTAGGGGTCACCATAGCGGATCACCTGTCTGCTCATTATTGGCAGTGGAGTTTTACGGTGTCAGGTTGCCAGCCCAGCAACCAACCTTCCACAGAAGGCACACACATGCACACACTCACACCTAGGGCCAATTTAGAGTGTCCAATCCACCTACAGCATGTCTTTAGGAGAAAACCGGAGCACACGGAGGAATCCCATGTGACCACAGGGAGGACATGCAGACTCCACACAGAAGGCACCCCAGCCGAGGATCAAACCGGAGAACCTCTTGCTGTGAGGTGGCAACACTAACCGCTGTACCACCGTGGCCGCCCTAGACTTACAAAGTGTAGAAGTAATTTTATCAAGGTTTCAAATGCAAGTAAGCAGCACACAATTCACAGTTTATGTTCATCAATATCCAGCCTCCCCTTCATTTGCTGACAACTGTATATTATTGCCATTTAATATTGTGACACCCCTGCACTGGCCCAGTAATCAAGTAGCCTCAATCCTCACCACTGGCAAAAGTTAGGGGATGTACACACTGGGAGGATGACAAGTATGCACACAGTAAAGTGCAATTTCCCCTTAAGAGCACACAGAGATCACAGTTGGTCTGGGTCTGGTTTCTCCCTCTTTCTCCAGATCCCCAATAAGACTCCCCACTGGCACAGCTATAGGGTTAAGATCTCAGCTGACGGGCCAAGCCAAGACCTCCAGCACCCTCTTTGTCCAACCAGTGCTTCGTGTCCCTGCTCAAGTAGCTGACACACACACACTTTGAGATTTGATTTATATACAAACACACACACACCTGGGTAAGGCTGGCACAGGTTTACTAGCTATGCCCCCTTCTTCCCAGACTATAAGGTAGCTTCCACTGCTACCAACACCTACATATCAGCTACTATAAGCCCCTTACAAAAGGTGTCCAATCCTACTGTGTAATGTTACTATTAATCCAAATGGTAGTCTAACCATGACTTGAAAGGCTATTTAGTAGTGGCCTGTACAGTGTCACCAAATACATATACAAGTAATCTCAGAGCTTAAATATGTCTTACAAATATCAGCCACAAAGATAGGTTTAAATATATTTAATAATAAATAATAAAAGAACAAGACAATACTCAGTCAATCAACACAGTAACTTCAGAGTTCAAAATCACAGGAAATATTTTAAAACATCATTGCAGGACAGTCTCAAATAAATACATAAAACATATAAACTAATCTTTACTATATTCCTAACTATATCTGAAAGAGTTACTATGCCCTAAAAACTTACTTACAGAGCAAGGCAACTGTAGATGTGATGTGTGGATGTCCTTGCTAGGTCCAAGACAAAATACAAAATGCCCAGTCTCTCTCTAAGAGGGTTAGCTTAAATGGCATCACTTTTTGTCACCTGACTTAAGTTCCCAAGCTAAACCAGAAACTAACAGAATTTCACATCTCTGTGTTAAAAATACATCTCTGAGATGTCTGCTCAGAACTGAAAGTCATAAAGCAAGAAAACATTTCAAAACAATGCAGAAGCCACCCTAGTTCTAGACATCCTGTCTCTTTGGTGCATTGAAACTAACTTTTATAGGACAAATGTAAAGCAGTCTAATTTCAACTTATTTTTTGAATTTGTGCAAGTTAACTCTGTATGTTCCAGATTCTACTATTAAAACATACATTTGCACTGGTATATAGTTTATATACATTTCTGTTCTTTTCCAGTAGGGTACACTGTGGATACATCTTAGCTCAATACATAACATACAGTTCTGTACAAATCATATCAATAGTCACAAATGACATCCAGATAGCTGGGCTGACAGCATGACAAATATCCTCACAAATTTTAAAGACAATGATATAGAATGCCTTACAGACTGCATGTCTCAGATTACTGGTCAGATAAGATCAAATGAGCAACAAACACAGAGAGCTAAGATAGAGCTGATTTTTTTTGCAAGCAGTAGTCATAAATGTTTGTGTGATCACCCAGTGCACTATATCTGAAATTAATTCATGTACAAATAACCATTATATGGGTTGTTATAACTGTGGATGATGTTGCAGTTGGTTGTTTGCAGAATGATTTTATTTCCCTGCTACAAAGCTGTTTTTGTGCCAAAGAGGGATAAGATACCCTTACTGTGTTCTGAAAGTTCATTGGACTGAGATTTCAAATCCAGACCCATATAAAAATATTTCATGTGTACTGACAATTTGTAGTGTTTATTTCATAGATTGCTTTACTTCATTTTGACTACTTTTCCCTTGTTTTTTGCCAATATTTGCACGGTGAGCAGCTTAGTGCAAACAAGAGAAATGGAGAAACACAATGAATATCAGGTTTAGCTGTGTTTATCTTGTTTGTCCAATGCTTAGTGGGTAAACACAGACTAGTGCCTCACACAGAAAGCAGACAGAACACCTGCAAACAGGGCATCTGTAAAAGTGTTGTCAAAAATGATACGTTGTTGCAATTTTTGCTTTCTATCATACAATGGTGCTAAGCAAGGTTGCATTGCAGTTAGCAAGGTTCTCCAACACCTACAGCCATTGAACACTTGCAGATGGGACGCAGACAGTCAATAACTGAAAATGGATATATTCAATTAATTCTGTGGGGAATCAAGCAAACACACTAAGCGGCATTGTGTGGTGGTTAACATACAGAACTTTAGAATGACTATGAAATTTTGAAACTGTCATGTAACTATTCTTGTGGCAGCAGGTGTAAGTGTAGGGCTGGAATACAGATGATACTGGGTTCTAGTACAGGTTGTGCAACCTATTTTTTACTGTTGTGACAGTCCAGTTAATAGCAATGAACTGAAAAATATACAAGTATTATTTCAGCATTCTCGTGACAACAGGTGTAAGATTAGGGCTGCCATACACATGGTCCTGGGTTCTAATACAGGGCACTCCAGACATTTTACTGTTATTCCATTTCCCATCATAGTCACTCTTACATATAACACGTTAAACAATGGAGCTGATCTGAATTATATGTATGAGCGATACAACACCCTTATTGTGTTTTCAGATGTGCAACTGTCTGCTATATTTCTGTAAGTATAATTCTGTTATATGGACTTGAATGGCCTTCTCAATTAAATAAGATACATGCACATATGGATCTATATACAAGAACCATGTCAGGTCACACACATGTGTAACACCTCAAAGTGTCAGCTGTATTTATGAATGATGTAATTTATGCCCCCCATGCATGTCTTCAAGCTTTACGCACTTAACAGTTACCTTTCAATTTTCAAAGTATGTTTCCAACCTACATCAGCAGACACCCCTCAAATTAATATCAAGTGTCAGATTAACCTTCCAGTTTCAAAAATTATTTCCACCCTGCTTGACACTGCTGCTCTCTGCTTAATATCAACCAAACGAGGTTGGCATTGTTGCTTAGATTACACAACACCAGTGAATGTAATAACAGGAATTGGTGGGAAATCATTAGTTGCCATTGCTGTAGTTCTTGTATTTGACATGTCTGGCATAAGAGGGGAAGGTGTCCAGTTTAGGCAGCAGATGTGGGATGTTCAGGAGTCCAGGATGCTTATTGGATTCCTGGTGAAGTGCCACAGCCAAAGGCTTCTGTAGGAGAACTATTCTGGCTCCCAGTACAAGTCTGAGGCATGGTGTAGTTTGGCACAGGCTGTATCCAGTGTGACTGGCATCTCACGCATTGGAGAACAGTGTTGGCACCATTTTAACAACCTACAAAGGGATACACTCAACCAGTGGTTGACTGAGTTTCAAACTAGTGACATCCCATATCTGTGTAAGTGTGCTAATAAAAAAGTAGTTTTAATACATAGAAAGCTAAATATAGTCAAGACTGGTATGCATAATGCTTTTCTGTTCTTTTCTTTTCTTTGCACAGCTAATACTGAAATAGAGTTTAATCGCCAGGCACATGATCAAATGGAGAGACTGAGGGAAGCAAGTGGTGTGTATGTAGCAAAAGAGAAGTATTATTGTAGCTTTAAAAGTTAAGGATAGATTTTCTGGGTTTTCTCTACAGTTGTAGCAAACTGAGCATGCATATCCTACCTGTAAAAGCAAGTATGTATGCATTAGTCTGTAGCACAAACCAACTTTAGGAGTGAAATATAAGACTGTAGTCAAAGGTTGTAAGTTCAAATGCCACGAGTAACAACTATACAATACTGCATTTCTTTAATAATATTACATAAATCAAACTCTATACAAGTGGCAAAAATGCCCTGCTGTTAACTGTAATCTGTATAACTGACCAAGCATACGTACAATATATGCACCTTTCAAGGATTACTTTCAGCAATTTGTAGTTATAATTGTAGTTGTTATGACGTATACCTAAATGTAAAACTTCAGATAAATTGTTGTATAATTGTGTTAATGCATTGTTTGTCATATATAATGGTATTAATTTATTTCTTTTTTCTCTCACCCCAACCCTTATTTCTTTTTTTATTTTCTATTATGTGTTATCCAAATGTCTCATTGGCATCCATCTGTGACAAATCACTAAATGCTAGCATAGTGAGGTAGGCCATCCCCAGTGGGTCAGCCTATTCCCCCTCCACTGGCTCCAGCACTGATGCCCACCACATCTTGGACCCAACCTGGCAACATTGCCACTGCTGCCCCTGCACTACCTACACCCTCAGGTAGTACTGCCTCAGCAGATGGTGCTGTGGTACCCTCCTGGAGTAGTGACAGATGTGATGATTTCATCACACATCTGCCACTACTCCAGGAGGGTAGTGGGAGATGGGGTGATTTCATAACCTGCCAAGAGATGCCAGGGTTGGTGCACAGGGTTCTGCACCACACCATTGGTGTACACTTATGCCAGATGGAGAGGCTGCCCTACCTCATGGTATATAGGAGGAGAAGACATCAAGCACTCCAGACACCAGCTGAATAAGGGGACAGTGATTTCAGTCCAGTGGGTGAGGATTAGATTTTCAATGTCCCCATGCTTGATGGGCATGAGCCTGGGTTGTCCCCTCCCTCACCACAGTCATGGTGTCCCCCAACATTTTCTGTCACTCGCCATCCCTGCGTCTTGTCTTGTTTGTTTATATTTGCTTCCTCACCTACTCAACTTACCTGACCCAGAAATACCAATGTCCCTTACCCAGCATTCCTCTCTTACTGAATTAAAAAAAATGGGAACCTATCCCACAAAAACCATATTGTCCAATACATAACTCTCCATTTTGCACACGTGTCTTCTTGACAAACTTGATTCAATCCAATTAGCTATACAACATGAGTACGTTGTTGTCACCCCTCTTCCTGGAGGTGACAGTCCAAATTCATCTAATATTCTGCACATATTTCAGTTTACACTGTTGAAGAAATGGATAGCTATGGTTCTTTCCTACCTCCATTCTGCACATTCCTGTATTGCCTTCCCTTTGCTCTTCCCCGTTTGCTCTCCATTTCACCACTTTCCAATGTACCCTATTTTAACACCTTTAATCTCAGTAAAAAAAAAAAAAAAAACAGAATCACACACAACTCACATAAGTACCAGAAAAAGCAATGGATCCCTTCACTTTTTTACCTCTATGTGCATGAAGTTTGGCATCCCACACCAATGCCAAGTAATGGTTAGAGGCTTTACAATGCTGTGGTTACCTCTGCACAATGCCTCTTAACCCCACTGCACTAGGTCAACCTACAGTAATACATGCTGAATGTACTTTAAAGAATAATGTCATTGCATTATCACTGTTTATTTAAAAGTATTAGATACACCTGGATTCAAACCCAGTATCATCTGGGCTCAAAAAGAAATGCATCAATGCATTTACAACCTGCTGCCACAGAGTCAGCTAAGCAGCAGGTGTGTTTCATACAGTCAATACGAACTCTCAGAATTTTAGCACTGAGCTCTGCATTTGTGCACTGCTTAATTATGCAGAAACAGAGAAAGTAATGGAAATGTGTATCTTGCAAGCACAGTTTGCCAACTGTTGCACAAACCCACTGCTTGCCTCTGCAGTATGCAAAGTCAATATTAGCATGTATTAGTGGTGTTCACTGACCATTTACTCTTCATTCTCTGAAAATACATGTGGAAATTATAACAAACTGAAGGCCCTATCTAACAATATGTCACATATTTACAATGCAGCCATGTGCTACCTCCCCCCATGCACTGCAACCCTGGTCTCTACTTGTTTATAAATATATCAACTGCACTACGTAAATTAATAATACATTTCTGTGATATGCAATGCATATCAGTCTGGTAATATGCAGAGCAAGAACTATCTTCACAGTTGAACATGCCCACATATCCCTTTCATGCAGGCCTCCCAACATTTTCTCTCCAACATCTATTGCTGATGTCATCCACTATAAGTTGTCCTGCAGCCTCATAAAAGTTAGACTTATATTGTGGAACCTGCTTAAAGTACTGAGTTCTGTAATCTGTGTACTTAGATAGGTAGGGGATCTGTTCTCACTGCAGTCAACTGGGAGTTATGTGGGTATGTATGTATGTATCTATCTAGCCAGAAGAGCATAAGTGTGTATCCCATGGATTGACACTATTTTGACACTTACATGCCTACACATCCATTTCATCCAGGCCTCCCAACATCTTCTATCCAACATCCACTGCTGATATCAACCACTATAAGTTGTCCTGCAGCCTTGTAAAAGTCAGACTGGTTTTGTGGCTCTTGCTTAAACTACTGAGTTCTGTAGTCTATGTACTTAGGTAGGGGTACTGTTCTCAACCCACTCAACTGGTGTGTGTGTGTGTGTGTGTGTGTGTGTGTGTGTGTGTGTGTGTGTGTGTGTGTGTGTGTGTGCGTGTGTGCACTTGCATGACATTAGAGACAGCCTTTTACACCAACATGTGGGACACTGCTATTACCACATTCTCCTCACCAGACACTGCTGATGTCATCACCTATATTTGACTTGTGGATGTGCACTATTTCCACCAGGGCAGGGTAAGAGACTGGCCTGGAGGCCATGTAGAAGTCACCTCACCCTATAAGATACAGATTACAGTGACATGGCTTTCAGTCTATCCACATATGTCATGGCATAAAGCCCTGTATTTTCTTGGAGAGAAAACCCTGTGGTCTCTCCAGCTGCTTCATGTGTCTGTTGAGGTACATGCAAAAGGGAGCATTATACTTTATTAGTGTTCTGATGAGGTTCGAATACAGTGCTGTTATGTAGTCCTCAGATCTGAATACGACGGCATGACTTATGATGTGCACAACATAGCCTTTCCATACCACTGTGGGCACTTGGTGGTAGAAGTTCAGATTGCTATCTATGTGTGTTCCCAGGTCTTGCCTCACTGGGTTTCAGCATAGCAGGAGTGTTGCCAATGCTGTAATTAGCAGAGAATTCCACTTTGCAGGAGGACAAAATAAAGACACATTTTTGCATTTATTTATAGGTTCATAGGTTCATAGGTAGGTACTAGGCTATCGGCCCAAGGGCCTATGTAAGCCTAGCCAACAAGTTTCCCTGACTTACGCCACCCAAGAAAGTTATTTTCCTGTGCCACTGTCGAGCAGAGACACAGAAGTGATCCCCGGGGTGTATTTCCTATTTCCCATCCACTCATCAAGATTTTTCTTGAAGAGTGCTAATAAAGAACTTTGCTTGACATAGATGGGTAGCCTGTTCCAGAGTATGGGAAGTCTCTGGGACAGGAATTATAGACCATGTGGCTTTGTCACCAATCATTTGACTGTGTTAGCCCCTCCTTTAGTGTGTTATCATCATTGGTGGACTCAATGATTGCACCCAATATACAAGAATCAGCAAATGTGGTAAGCCAAAGGCTATATACTTTAGCTTGAACTGTTGAAAAGTAGATTCCAAATAGCAAAGGGTCATGAACAGATCCCTGGGGTACGGCAATGGTGACAGCTTTACTAGTATAGGTTGATTCATCCACTTTCACAGTATGTGTTCTGTCAGTGACCCAATAGGTTACCCATCTAGTGACGTAAGGGTTAATCCCCAGCTAGGAGAGTTTCTCAATGATACCTGCATGGGAGATTGTGTCCAAACCCTAGGCCAGATCAAGATAGGTAGTATGCACTGTCTTACCTTCTATGTGCAACAGACCTGTGTGAGTTGTTAATGCTACATCATGTCTGTTACATCTGTTAGATATCCTCAAAGAGGTCATTGATTGCACACATAATGACAGCACTATCATCTGTTTGAGAACTTGATAAGCCCAAGGCATTTGGCATAAATCCACACTGAGATATTCACTCAACATTGTCAGATGTGGCCATAAACACCTATATCACCAAGTGGGTAGACCAGTGGATTGCACACGTGGCATCTAAATATGCTGAAATGTGTGAAGTGACCTATATCTCAGGTCCAGTGATCAGGTCTGTTCATCAGGGCTGTCTGTTAGGCCCTTTCCTGTCCATTATTTCAGTCACAAATATCATAGATGACATACATAATCTGTGCCCAAGCAGCTATCTGAAGGACTACAGATTGTGGGCAACTCCAACTGTGATATTAATATAATAAAGATGGTATCAATACACACCAAAGATTGCTAGCACAGCCCTGACAACACTTGCAATGAAACAAAGATGCATGTGTGACACCTGTTCCAGTGATGTACAAGTACATACATAGCTGTTTGATAACACTGATGACACGGGTAACATTCATGATGGTGTGGACTGTGCCATAAATATATGCCATGCACACAAGTCAACTAGCCTGTAATAATGATTATGTCACATACAGGTATAGCAGTGTCCTGCCTAACACCTCCAGCAGATGTTACAGTTTCAGGGTAGTATATGTGATCATTACCCTCATAAATTTCTGACATGTCATAGTAGTTGTACAAGTGTGCTTGTGCAGGACCATCTCTGATCACTCAGAATCATATATGTTATGTCAGAGACATGGGATTACTGGTGGTATAATTCTGATATTGTCCATGATTGTGTGTGCTTCTTTTACCATTGTCCATGAGCCTTTGCCTGTGTCACACTTGTTGGAGACCTGTGCTGAGATTACACTCATGTTCAGGCAAATCAGTTTGCACAGCTTCACAATATGCAACCTACCCCAATTGTATATAACATTCCTGATGAATGTCCTGTTCATGTAATTATATCTCACAAAGACATCATCCCCATTGTTATGTCACCATGTGTGACAGTCACATAATACACATTTTCACTGTGCTGTACCATACTGATATGTGACTGGTGTTCCTGCTACAACTGTCTTCTATTGACCTGCCCTCATCCGCTGTACATTAGGTTGTTTCACCTGTCCTCTTTCTCTGTGTTCATTCTTACAATTTGTCTGTGTGTCCCTATTAAATACACTCATTTCCCCTGAGTGTTTATTTTACATTGCAGTCCATGTACCCTTACAGATCATTTTTACAACTTCTGTACAGGATGCCTGGAATGGGATTTCACAATGCCCTGATACACTGTCCTGTAAAATAAAAAAAAAATAAATAAATAAAGTTTCCTGCCCTTCCTGCAACTAATGTAGTCCAAATACAGATTTGCTGTATCCAGGACTTTTTGTAAGCTTCTGAGTGGTGTTCTTCAATTTTTCCCTTAGATCTGCTAGTGCTCTTCTCTCCTGCACTTTTACTAGCTTATTAGTCTAGCACTTTACCAGACTTCTTGTAGCAATTATTGTAGCACACAACAGTGCTACCAGCACTAAACATTCTACAAGGAAACAGCTCCAGTACTTATTATTAATGCCCACCCCTCCAGACATGTCTAAAGGTCAGTACCCTGTGCTTTCTCCAATTAGCCTGGTGAGCTTGGGCATCCTGAGGCAATGTAGCAACTGCCTCATGTACATTGACAACCCTCTCCTCTTACCTCCCATCACTCAGACTTGCAAGAGATGCACTTATATATCCAAATTGGAAGCCATGCACTCTGGAGCCAAGACAGGAATACCTGGTCAAGAGGAGAAGGTCAACACTTGCACCACACCATATGGAACACATAGCCCTCCAGAACACACACCAGCACTGCCTTGACATAAAAACACAAACCACACACCCACCTTCACAGAGGCTCTCAATAAAAATCTACACAAACAGCAGAGATCTTCAAGGCAGAAATACACTTGACCACCACAACACAACACTAATCATGAGACACATAACTCTACTAAACAGTGTGCCACTCAAAGCCCCTAAGGCAAAACAGCATGCCCAACACACTAGTCATACGTGACTCAATAGTGAGACACACTGATGTCCTACTCACTAGGTTGAATAAAAAGAAAGTAACAGTCAACTGCCTGTCAGGTGCCAGGATCCACCACATAATGCACGCACTCAGGTCCATCAACAACAGGTACAAATATGACTCTGTCATTGTACATCTTGGATGTGAATGACCTGAGATGTACCTCACTGGACTACATGAAAAGAGACATGGAGGAGCTATCAGATTATGTAGCCCAGACGGGTATGACCCTAGCCCTGAACAGCCTCCTACCATCACCCAGAATGATACCACAGTACAAGCAGAAAATGATTGATTTCAACAACTGGCTAAGTTGCTGGTGTCATTCTTAGGTGATCCAGTATCTGTCTGCCTGGTATGACATGATTGACAGACCTAGATGCTTTGCCAGTGATGGCCTCCATCTGTCACCCCTGAGCTTCCAGATACTGGCCAAGGCTCTTGCCACCCCTATAGTGCTTTTTTAGGCAGTGTTCCAAAGACCAAATTACCACCATAACAGTTACAAACAAATGCAATCTGAGGGTTATGCTGCTCAATGCTAGAAGTCTAAATCTCAAAATGCACTTGCTCGAAGCACTCCTTAAAATGGAGAACATCGACATTTGTGCTGTAAAAGAGACCTGGCAGCAGAGAGCACCCTTGCACTACCAGGCTATAACTCATTCCATACCTTTTGGCCCCAGAACTTGGACAGAAGCTCCAAAGGCAGTGGTGTTTCCATATTCATAAAGGATGTGCATACCTCCAGACTGGTGGCCCAACATGATGCATCAGAGATACTTCAGGTGCAGCTAACATTGGGTAAGACAGCAATTCAGGTCATAGCCTACTATAGGTCCCCCCAACCATGACCCAAGACTCACACTCCACGTTCCTAAGCCCCCCCGGAGAATATTAGGGTCCAACCTAACACTCTCATACTGGGTGACTTCAACATCCTTGACCTGGTCATTACTAACATGGGTGACCGTTGCTCTGTACCAATAGTCAACTCCTCCCTGGTTAGATCCGACCACAAACTAATCACCTTGGAAATCCACATCCCTCCCACCCGTAAAGGTAACCACCATGAAAACCTTCTCCAAAGATAACTTTGGGCTCCTAAAAACAGAGATGGCTGACTTCACGGCACCCATGTAATGGGAGAAAAGCGGCATGACTGCAGAATCCTACACTAATGCCCTGCACGAACATGTACATAAATGCATGGATCTTGCCATACCCAATAGAATCAAGACACTCTCCTCCAAAAAAAGGGAGCCAATCTGGTGGTCCCGTGCCATAAACAAACTCTACAACAGAAAGAGAAAACTGATGAGAAATAAGGTGAAGTTCCAAGACTGGAAAAACTCCCTTATCAGCCTCAACAAAAAGTTGAGATCCCTCATCAAATCTTCTAAAGCTAGCTATGAAAATAGAATTACAGCAGATAGTAAAGACAACCACAAGGCCTTCTATAGTTATGTAAAGAATCTCCACGGCAATACCCAGATTTGCTCGGAGGTGTTGCACAATGGCACCTCCTATACCAAGCCAACAGATATTGCCAATAAACTGGCCGACAGATTCTGTGCCAACTTTACCCCTCTCTCCTCCACCAAAGGACCAATCACAATACCAGTAGATTGCCAAGCATTCAGTATTACAGCTGCGCAGGTTAAAACAGCACTGTCCAAGGCCAAGAATACAGCTTCTATGGGACCTGACAATGTCTCTGGCTGTGTTCTACATGAACTACAGAGTGAACTGGCACCTCACCTGTGTGCCCTGTTCAATCACAGCCTCACCTCAGGCTTTGTCCCTACCAAATGGTGCACTGCTACAGTCATCCCAGTCATCCCTCTCCACAAAGGAGGAGCAACTACAGACCCTGGGAACTATCTCCCCATTAGCCTGATAAATCTGATATGCAAAGCTATGGAACACATCATCATGGACCTAATAAACAAAGATATAGGGAACCTCCAAACTCTGGATCCCACACAGTTTAGTTTTGTGAAGGGTAGATCATGCCTGCTCAACCTGGTCAACTTCTATGAGTCAGTCAACAGAGCTGTGGATGAAGGCAAGGTGGTTCATTCAGGCTACCTTGATCTGGCCAAGGCTTTTGATACCATTCCCCACTCAGGAATCTTAGAAAAACTCACTAAACTAGGCATCAACTCCTATATCACTAGGTGGGTTGCAAACTGCCTCACAGATGGAATTCACAGTGTGAAAGTAGCTGACTCCAAGTCAGACTGTTGACCAGTCATGAGTGGAGTCCCACAGGGTTCGGTCCTGGGTCCTCTCCTGTTTGGTATCTACTTCTCTGAAGTCCAGGCTAACACGAAATGACTCTGGCTGACAAAGTTCACAGATGATTGCAAGTTGGGAGCCATAATTAACTCTCCAATTGATGTTGACATCCTACAGAAAGGCCTCACTGACACCAATGACTTGGTATCAGAACCATGGCCTTAAGCTCAATGGCAAAAAATGTGTCGTCATCCCCTTTGGGAAAAACCCGGTTCCCATGAATTACCAAATCGATGGTAGTCCACTGAACACAGAAGGCATCATAAGAGATCTGGGAACACAGGTTGACATCAACCTCTCTTTTGACCACCACATTACCACTGTGGTCAGAAAGTCGGTCTATGTGGCACATCTCATTACCAAGGGTTTTGCATCCAGGAAGAAAGATGTCATTGTCTCCCTCTACTCTTCCCTCATTAGGCCAATCATTGAGTGCAATGCCCCATTTGGCATGTACCTCACTAGACACCTACAACAACTGGAGAGGCCACAAAAATACCTCACAAAGAAGATCTTAGGCCTTAAACACTTGTCCTATATGGACAGACTCAAAAAACTCCAACTATTCTCTGTCTCATATCACCTACTTAGAGGTGATCTCTGCTTGGCTTACAAAGCCATGCCTGATCCAGCTCTTTTAGAAATGCTACATCTAAAGAAATCCCAATCCCTCCGCACTACACACTCCAGAGCCCTCAACCTCATTACCACAATCAACAGAACAAGCTGGAGGGACTTTTTAAAACAATTAAGATGTTTATTATATTTTAACACACACTTTTTTAGAATATTGTTACTAGAATTTTGTCAAATGAATTTATGTGTTCTTTTTAATGAATTTTGTAAAAATATTAGGTGGTGCTTTATTGATAATTAATATGTGAAAAGGAAATGACATAATTAGATTGTTTATCAGCTGACAACATGAAATTTTATAAGGAAATTACATCACTGCTGCTGTTTGTCTGAGGAAGTTTGATATAGATCAAACGAAAAGCGCTTTACAGTTCATTTTGATTTTAGTTTTTGTTTTAAATAAGATATCTTTTTGGCTGTTGCATCGTGGTTTGGTGGCTACTCCTGGATATTTTCTTCAAGCTGGAGGGACTGCCCATGCTATGGAATAGACTTCCCATACATGGCAAGTGGAGCACCTCACTGGCCCTCTTCAGGAGAAATCTTGATGAGTGGATGGGAAATAGAAAATTCACCCTGGGGATCACTCCATTGTCTCTACTTGACAGAGGCACTGGGAACTAAGGTTGGGTGGCACGATGCCAGAGTAATCCTATGGGCTAGGCTTGTAAAGGCTCCAGGGCCATTAGCCTAGTACACACCTATGAATCTATGAACCTATATACATAACTATATGTAAAGCTCTGGTAATCATTGTGGCATTCCACACAATCCCACTAACCTACCATGCTCTGAGGTAACTGGGTTTGATATCCATGTTGTTTTACATGGTTTCCTGGTTGGCAACACTGTGGCCAGCCACAAAACTGTGCTTGTTTACATTTAAATGTGGTGCATGGCATGAATATGTAATTAGCACTGCTGTTCACCGCACATCATCATGCAAAGATGTAAACTCTGTGTAGGCTTCACGTGAAGCCTACACAGAGTTTATTGAAGCCCAAAGAATATGTGCAAACATGGTGTAGAGTTTATTTATTTATTTCAAAATGGCTACTGTGAGGATATTAGATATTATCTGTGCTAGTATGACTGGCTGAATTTTTGTAAGTAATTGTAAATGTAAGTTTCCTGTGTTACAGATTCCCGCATGACTAGCTATAATTTTGTAAATAAGTTTATGCCTTTTGATTATGACTCTGATTTATGAAAGATGTTTGAATGTCAGTGTTCTTCTGGCTGACCAAATGTACATGTTCTTTGTAAAGAGAAGTCTGAATGCATGTTATGCTAGTGTCAGCTGACCTAGATGTGATGTCATTGTCTGCCAGAGTTGAGAGACTAGAATCTTTACTGCAGTTGTTTTGCTTACTTTTAAAAGTCTGATATGACAGAGTAGAATTCTCATAGCAGCTTCTGTTGTTATTTAAAAAATCTGCTATAAAAGCAGGTTTTGAGTCAGTTATCATTCAGTAGTCCAGTTGTTTCCAGGAGAGACGTTTTTTCAGTCACTGAGGGCAAACAACAGCCTGGAGTGTGGACATAATTTTTCTCTTACCTTGCAGAAATAAGAGTATAATCTTGCCTTGCTAAAGTATTTAGATTATATAGAAACAGTTAATCTTCAAATAGTCAGGGAACTACAACTAGATAGAGTGTTTTTTCAATGTGAGATCTGTCCTACAGTTTTATTTTCATATTTCCTATGGTGAAACTCTGATGTTTATTGGAATCAGTTATTCAGTATTTGCATGTTTTAATTCCTTTTATTTATTATTAAATGTTTTACTACATCTCATTGTGGCCGGTTATTTAGTTAATATTTTTAATAACTTTATAGTGTGTATGCTTATTGTGATAACACCAGGGCACTCTGAAAAGCCTTTCTGCTTGAAATATGCATTACATTACAGCTTTTGTTGTTATTTAAAAAATCTGCTATAAAAGCAGGTTTTGAGTCAGTTATCATTCAGTAGTCCAGTTGTTTCCAGGAGAGAAGTTTTTTCAGTCACTGAGGGCAAACAACAGCCTGGAGTGTGGACATAATTTTTCTCTTACCTTGCAGAAATAAGAGTATAATCTTGCCTTGCTAAAGTATTTAGATTAGATAGGAACAGTTAATCTTCAAATAGTCAGGGAACTACAATTAGATAGAGTTTTTTTTTCAATGTGAGATCTGTCCTACAGTTTTATTTTCATATTTCCTATGGTGAAACTCTGATGTTTATTGGAATCAGTTATTCAGTATTTGCATGTTTTAATTCCTTTTATTTATTATTAAATGTTTTACTACATCTCATTGTGGCTGGTTATTTAGTTAATATTTTTAATAACTTTAGAGTGTGTATGCTTATTGTGATAACACCAGGGCACTCTGAAAAGCCTTTCTGCTTGAAATATGCATTACAGTTTGTTTTCATATTTATTTTACCCAATATAATTGAAGACCACTTTTGAAGGGTATTGTGGTATTTGACTGGTGGCAGCCATTACCTTGTAATATGGGCAAAAAAAAACCAGCAGGTAAATCTGTATTAGTCTTTCCTAATACTGTGTGTATGTGTGAATATCAGATATTTAAGAGTGAGTGTGTCAGATACCTATAACTGGGACACAATGCTCTGCAGTGGCTAGTGTGGAGACTTATTTGGGGACCTGGAGTGAAGCATATAATCTAGTCCCAGGTTTTTGAACCTGTTCCTGCTGTACTCTTAGGGGAAATTGTATATTTCTATCCCTGCTTTTAGTGACACTCCCTTACCGGAGACAGTGGTGAGGCTTGAGACTCAGGGTAAAGAATGCTCATCACAGCTTCTCATGGCTTGTGGTCAAGTTCTGTAATGCTTCTACAATGTTACATATTGGATTGGAGAAAAGATCTATGATCAAAAAGGCTGCTCAATTCTTTTTAATGTCTCCCTTATGAATAACTGCACAATCTCTTGTAAAAGTATTTCTTGATCAGAACTGACCAAGAATGCACTATCCCAACAAACCTCCTACAAAAATAAAAGTCAGCATTTTTGCAGAATGCCAAACTGCCCTGCAACACCTTATGGGGATAAGCCTCCACTCCCCCGACTATGAAGTCGGTATACATAATTTTGGGAGTGTGGGAGCATGCCCCTACCTTGAGGATAAAGTGGGCTTGCATAATTTTCTTTCTTCACCCATACAAGATTATGAATGGCTGTAATCTCATCCTGATGCATCTCTGCAAGTCATAGCAAAAGCCCCAGAACCTTAAATGTTTCATAGAGTCATAGGTAATTACTAGGCTAACAGTCCCAGGGGAGGGGCTTTTTAAGCCTGGCCATGCTTTACAAAAGTGAGACTGAAGCACTGTATCTTGTGTCTGCAAGGTAAACACCTTAAGCATTATGCCAAGCCCTCCCAAAATAAAAATGCCACGCTGCATTGATGAGGAATCAAACTCTGGCCTCCTCCATAGCAGGTGAGAATTCTACCACTGAACCACCAATACACCAAAGCAATTACTCCATGTTTTCATTACAATGCAGTAAGGAAAAACTCCCCATTAAACTGTGCAGTGGCTATAGTCCTTTAGCTTTGAGACAATGCCAGTAATAGTTGACTTCACTTACACCAGTGACACCCTTAAGATTAAATTATATGCCTCTCTTTCTGGCATACTACATGAAGATTATTGTGACCGAACACTATTATATCATCAGCAATGGCTACAAGACCTTCATAAGCTTTTTCTAATTTCCTCTTAAACACATCTTGTGCTGAAATCAAAAATGGTGACAACCTTAAGAAATTATACCTTCCTAATTCGGTACTGCTTGTGATAAGAATACATTACTTTTTTAGACCACTTGCTCAGTAGTCTGAAAAAATACTTAGTACACTGAAGACCTTTGAATCTGTCAGTTTAAGTGTTGTATCATTGAGTGTAGATAAGGGATGCTGTGGTCTACTAAGATTGTTATGTAAGTCTCAGGAATCAAAGGGTATACTAAGATTTTCTGTTATGGGCTTTTCCACAGCATTAAAAGCATTTACACATTATGTGCAGTCACCTTCATAATTATGTCTGCATGTTTCATGCTAATGCTTTACTTAAGCAATGATACCACTGTAACAGAGCTGTAACTGGATAGCCAACAAGTGCAACTTCTGAATCAATATATATGCTGTATTCACTAGCAAATTGTCCATTGTCTTGAAGCACATCAGAAAATTCTTCCAGTGCACTACTTTCTCTCCCTACTTCTATCTTAGATGACAAGATGAATTTAAGTTTAGCTCTATACATGTCTTTAGACCAAACCAGTGGTGGCTGGTGACTTCAAATCAAGGGGGGGGGGGGGCTGCAGGAGACAGCTGAATAGGTGGGGCCAACAGGAAGGGGTGTTGCCAACTAGAAAGAGGTGGAGCTATGCTCAAAACCACAAAAACTGGGACTTTAAATACACTACCCTGGATGCCAAACTGTCATTATGAGAGTCCAATTAAGACAAAATGAAGTGGAGAAGAAAAAAATATTTCAATGCATTGGCTATATGACAGCTTACTTAATATTTAGATTGAAACAAAAAAGTTGTGAGGCATACATAAATAAATTACTTTTTAAATACATTACTGGAATGCCAGTAAAAATCAAGTATAAAAAACAAGCAGCACTCAACTCAAGCCACTTCTCCTTGCACTGCAGTTCTAATTATAATTTATATTCAGTTTTATAAAAGTACCAAGTAACGTGAAAGTAGCAATCTCTGTGATACCAATTACCCCCACTTGTAAAAATGTTTCTTTTCCAAAAATATCTGCTGCCTGACAACAACTATCTACTTGCTTTATGAGTAAACATGATCAAAGTAAAAAAATGTACAGCAAACAACAAACAAGCCCCCAAAATTAATTGCTTAAAGGATTACTGCACAAGTTATGGACCACACATGATGGACTGGCATTCTGTTTGGTTTATGGGTAACGTCTGCAAAGATGACTGCAAGTCTCCAACAAATGTAATAAGCTTCTGAAAATATTGTAATCCTGTCCTTTATTACAAATACTGTCATATGCATTTCAATACCAAAGGCTTAAACGTTATCTAGTTATGTAAATATTCTCTGCATGGCAACAACAAAAAGCTTTCAATGTTGATAATTCTTTAACAGTATGCTTATTAAAGCTTACTTGCATCTTACAATCTCAGACAAGCTTACCTGATGGTCATTAAAGCATTGCTACTTAAACACAGAGCAACAGGCACTGCAACAACATGCATTTTCTGAATAATAAAAAGCATAAATAAACAGTATAAAAATATGACAGAAAACCAGAACATTTTGCAAAATCAAGGACAGATGAAAAGCCAATGTAATACTTGTGTCTACCTTAGATGGGAGGATACTTTGTACACTTACACTGCATAACTGCTCCTTGCCTTGCTCGGACACATCCAGAGTCACTACATAAGGGAGTGGGGTACAACAAGTATGTCACAATTTAAAATATCTCCGGCTGACAGTGATGGCCCTGACACATTTGTCATACCTCTCAACCTCAGAGCAAGAAATCTGGAAAAAGCTATAAATAGAAGTGGGACAAAGGTCCAAAAATGAGGACAATTTTTAAATATTGCTCTTATAAACTAAAGATAATAGACAGATAATAGAATAGTATGTCTTGCATTAGTATGAATTTTCTGAAGGGCATGAAATCTGAAACTCAAATGTCTGTCATTATTTTCTAATTTCAATCTTTAATGATTTGCCATTAATTTGCCAGAAAACCACAATTTTATGAAAAATGGACCAAAAATGTTATGCAAAAATATAAAATAGCCACATAATACAGCTGGGAACCTGTCAAAGAAGGGACACTTTTTTAATATTAGTACTGTTAAGTAGAGCAGCTGACAAAATAAGAGAATTTACATGCATTTCTAAAATAAAAGTAATCTGTAACTGATCATTACAATTATTTATTACTTGTAAACCCTCCACGTTTCTTCTAAAATTGCCATTTTACGGAGGGATTATTAAAGGAATAGCAATATTTTGAGGCAAAATTGGGGACAGTTGAGAGGTTTGGATATACCTAATTCTATAAAGCAATTCATTTGCGCATATCTCGCAACCTCTTAACACAGGAAATCTGGACAAGGCCAAATATATTGGGGGAACAAAGAAACAGTACTAAAAATTGCTCTTGTATAAACTTAGTTGACAGAATAACAGGCATTGCTTTAGCATGCATTTTTCTGAAGGGAATGAAGTCTGGAACTCAATGTCAGTCATTACTAAATTACTTCATTCTTAAATGATTTGCCAGAAAACCACAAATTTTATGAAGAATAAACCAAAAATAAGAAGCAAAAATCTATTCATTCTGCAAAAATCTAGACAGTTGAGAGGTATAGTTCAGCCGGGAGAATTATGTGGCAGAAATCCTACACCACGGACTTAGCTCCCTAGGTGTGGACAAGTGATTGCTTCAGTCTGGCTTCATCACTTTCAGTAGCATTCAGACTCAATCAGTGAAAATATTCAGTAACAAAACAGTTTGTGCTTGTAGACAGTTGATTTAACTGGTTCCTAATCAAACACATCCAACCAAGAACTGAGAGGGTGCATACCTGAGCTGATCAGATAATCAATAAACTCCTTCCTGATTGTATTAAATTATATTCCTTGTATAATACAGTACAGTTGTTAGACGGCATTTTAAATTTATTGTTTTTAACATTTTTCCAGTAAACAATGAAGCAAACTGCATGCACCAATAATGACAAAACTGCCCAGTTCAGAACATTTCCATCATAAAACTCTACTCAAACTTCTACAATCCACGAGTATCAGTAAATATATACAATCTCTGCAGAAGTAAAAGTCATCTAAATAATTCCACATTAAAGAGATCTGTAACTAATGAAGAGTTTGCTGCTAGCAAACAATTTTATATTTCATTGTTTCATCTACAAATAAAGTGCCTGTTGCCCTTGAGGAATAAATTACATATGTTAATTAAAAAATGATAAGCTAGTAATATTGCAATATGGAATGGATGGAAAACTGATAACAGGTTCATAGTTACTAGGTATCTCCACCAAAGAGGACATTCTGAGGACTGCCGCATCCAGCCCCTTTAAAAGTACAACACAGTACAGTATCAGCAATGCATTTAAATACTGTGGGAGTAGAACCCACAGTTTTCTTAATCAAAAGCAAGTATTCAGCCTGTTATGCTATTAACAATGCAAGCAGACTCATCATAAGCAGCACTAAACTTATCTTCCCTTGAAGCTTTCAACTCCTTGTAAAATCCACTCAACTGTATCTCTCAACTTTGCAGCACACGAAATCTGGAAAAAGCCAAAATGTATTGGACGGGGACAAAAGCCCAAAAACCAGGGACACATTTTAAACATTGCTTGTGTAATCATGGAAAGTTGCTAGAATAAAATGTTGTGTTACCACCATGCATTTCACTGCTAAGTCTTGGGCCCAGGACCCTGTGCACTACAATCAGAGTAACATAGCACTATGCCAAATCAGCAGTTTCTTGAAAGACAGGAAGACTGAAACTTAAATGGCTATCATTTAGTGAATTCAGTTCTCACCATAGCTCTTAACCTCTTAGCACAAAAAACCTGGACAAAACCAATAATGGGGGAATACAGCCCAAAAAATAGGGATACTTTTCAAATATTGATCTTATAAACTTAGAAAATTGCTAGAATAAAAGGTTTTGTGTTACCATGTATTTTTTGAAAATTATGAAGTCTGAAATTCAAATGCCTCTCATTATTTAGTGAATTCAATCCTTCACTGATTACAAAAATCCAGAAAGCCACAGATTTTATGAGGAACAGAACAGAACAAAATTATGAGGCAAAAATTTGAACAGTTTTCACAAGTGGTGGTGGGTGGGCAATTCAGACTCTTGCTGCCTATACCCAAGGTACAAGGTTTGAGCCTGAGTATTTCTAGCCACCAAGTATATTTAACTGGGGCATTTTACACACACACACACACACACACACACACACACACACACACACACACACACACACACACACACACCTTACAGCAGCAGCTTCTGATCCCAATTCCCTTGCAGTGAGCCAAATATGCCTTCTTTCCCTTGCAATGAGAGCACGAAATACAAACCCCCTTCCCAGGAGCCAATAGGAACTCACTGAGCATGCATGGGTAGTTCCAGGACTCACAACTAATTATTTTACAATTCTGTTTTCTTCATTTAACAGCTGGGGGGGCTGCAGTCCTGCAGTCCTGCAGTCCAATAGCATGAGCCGCCCCTGGACCAAGAACAAGTGGTGAATATGAACTCACTACAATAAACTCAGTGGTATTTTTCTTCCTTTGTGTTGTCAATGATATTGAAATAACTTGTCACATCCAGCATTTTACCTCTGTAATCTAAAGGTTGCTCTGTAATTTTCCTTAACACAATCTTTGAAACTAAACTACAAGAAACAATATCTAGATTATGTAGAAGGTAGGTAAGAGAGCGAGAGAGAGAGTAATCTTGGCTTCAGAGGTAAGGAATTTTGTGTTATGGTAAAGGAGCCCTAGTTTTGAATGAGTCTTTTTGATACAGTTATTAATACGCAAGTCAAATTTAAGCTCGTTGATCATTGAGGGTTACGCCTAAGAGCTTAGTACCTGAATGGGAGTTTTTTAAGGGACTGTATGGAGAAGAGGGTTTAATATTGTTGAACTTTTTAGGTAGGAAGAGTAACAGCTTTGCTTTCTTATGGTTAAGGATGAGCTGGTTGTTCGAGAGCCATGTTTCAACTAAGTTAAAAGATGCCTGAGTAGCTGAAAAGAGCTTAGAGGGAGAGTTGGCTGGGGTGATGACTGTAGAGTCATCTGTGTATTGCACTAAAGATGACTGAGGACAGGAGGTATAGAGCTGATTAGTAAAGATATTAAAAAGTAAAGGCCCTAGGATAGACCCATTTTTACAGGGAGAGGAGGGGAGAGTGCAGAGTGCCATCTCACTGACTGAGATCTATCAGTGAGGTAGCTGGAGAACCATGCAACAG
The DNA here is from genome assembly GCF_019279795.1 of Protopterus annectens. Lineage (NCBI taxonomy): Eukaryota > Metazoa > Chordata > Ceratodontiformes > Protopteridae > Protopterus > Protopterus annectens. The sequence continues at coordinate 697,492,670 of NC_056732.1, read as the reverse complement.
TATCAGAGGAGAAGTTGAGGTTATGCAGTTTGTGCAGCAGAAGAGAGTATGAGACAGTGTCAAAAGCTTTTGAGATGTCCAAGAATAGGCAAGAAATAAGTTTATGCTCGTCCATGGCTATAGAGACAGTGTTGAGGAAGGATAATAGAGCTGTAGTGGTGCTATGTTTGGGTCTGAAGCCATTTTGAGTGGGTGGAAGCAGATTTTCCTGTATTATATACTGCATAACTTGTTTATGAATGCACTTTTCTAGTACTTTAGAGAGATGGGAGAGGATAGCGATAGGTCTAAAGTTGGAGATATCAGAGAAGTTACCTCCTTTGTGTATAGGTAGAGTGTAGCATTGTTTCCAGATGGAAGGGACTTTAGATTCAGAGATAGAGCAATTGGTTAGGCTAGATACAGGGAGAGCAAGAGAGTCAGCTGCTAGTAGAAGAAAAGTGGAAGGAATATTGTCAGCTGATGCTAAGCATGGTTTTAATTTAGAGAGTAGAGTTTTAATGTAGCTAGTAGGTGCAGGTTTGAGGGAGAAGGTATTTGAGGAGATAGTATTAGGAGTAGGTTCAGAAAAGTTGGAGATGTTAGCAGTAGATGAGTTTGGGTTAGGGTTCAGTACCTTAGATATTGAATTGATAAAATAGGTATTGGAGATAGGAGCAGTTTCTTCAGATGTCTTGTCTGGGCATGGATTGGAGGAGCTAAGATTACCGGGATGTAATATTTGGTTAATAGAGTTCCAGAAGTTTTTAGGATTAGATTTTAGGGCTGTGTGAGGTTTGTTATAGAAGTCCTTTTTATCTTTGTTTTTGTGTTTTTTTGTCAGATTTCTGAGTTCTTTATATTTTTGTAAGTCTGCAGGTAGCTTAGTTTGTGACCATTTTTTCCATAATTTGTCTCTAGTTATCATAAGGGTACAACTGGCTTTTGAAAGCCATGGAGATATGGTGGACTTAATTCGGACTTTGTGAGGGGGAGAAAGTGAATCTAAGATGCTAAGGAAGGTGGAGTTGAAAGCTAGGACTGCTTCTTCTAGTGGGAGTTGGGTAAGGAATTTCCAGTTTACTTTAGAGAGGAGGGCATTAAAGGTTTCTGGATGGAAGTTAGAGAGTTTGCGACAAGTGATAAATCTAGGAGGTTTTGAGAAGTGGGGGGTGAACCTAAGTGCTTTTATAGGGGAGTGATCACTCAGGGTGTTTGGTAGGGTTTCAGGGTTATGATATTTGGAAGGATTAGATACAAGTATCCAGTCAATAAGAGTATTAGATGTGTGAGAGTTGTTTGTATGAGTAGGTTGGGAGATTAGCTGTATAAAGCCATATAAATTAATATGAGTATTAGAGTTTGGATTACTGAGAGTTAACTAGTTAATGTTGACATCCCCAAAGAGGATGAGGAATGTAGATGGCTGCTACTGTGATAGTAGTGTGGTCATTGATTTTAAGGTTAGCGGTAAATAGTTCAGCAGGAGAAAAGGATGGGATAGTTTTCATAATACTTGCAAGTTAGGTTAGGTGCCCATAGGGGCTGGGGCTTAAATGATGTGGTCCCACTGAAACCTTTACTTAAAGCTAGAGGTATTAAATAATACATTTCTAAAATTCATCTATTTTATAATTAATTTATTTATACCTATATTACTTATATTATACTATAATATATGATTTGATATATTTTTGATGTATTTCATATATTCATATATTTTAAAATATTTTAAATTATTTTATAATGTTATATATTATTATATTAATCGATTGACTGATTTATTCCTGCCATTGGTTGTCTGAAATTTGAAATAGGTATATATGGCTTTTATTGTATTGATGGAGGTACATCTGATGAAGCAGATTTTACAACTGTGAAAGCGCTTACGTTCTTGGTCTAATAAAACATTTTTTTCTGAAGTACGTTTTGTGGTTATCCTGTTGCCTTCCTGAAGCAGTTTTGAATTACACCCATTTGGGCTATTAATTATTCTTTTTGGTGGATAATACTTGTAATGGTGAAGTGGTTCGAGTAGAGGATGACTACACCGCCCCCTTTTTTGTTTTGGCGATCTATGTGGAGTATGTATAACCAGGGGGAGAATTTCTTTATCAGAGGCTTGGGGTTTTAGCCAAGTATTTGTTAGGGTGATGACATCAGGGGTGTGGAAGGTTATTCAGGCATGGATTTCACTAACTTTGTTTAGAATACTACAGGCATTCATAGAGTAAAAGGAAATATGTTTGTTTGGAGAGGATGAGTTTATTAAGTAGGGAGAGGTAGAGCTATGCATGGTGGGGTGATGGATGGGCCAAGGATTTGGAAGTATGTCTCCTGATAGAATCAGGGCTACATGAAGTTGGTAAAGTTTGAATTTAAATGGGTTGTAAGTCAAATACATAGTCTTGGTTTTAGATGCTAGAGAGTGAGGGGGTGGAAGTTTGATTTTAGGCAGAGTGATGTTCATGGAAAAGATACAGGAGGAGATTGTAGTAGAGTACTGCAGAGATGAGAAGCAGTTAGTATTGGGATTAGTGGGATCTCTATGGACAGGTGGTAATGGAGTAGTACAAGATGTAAGAATGAGAAGGAGAAGCAATTGAGGCAAGAGGAAAATAAAGAGGGTTGCAATAGCCATGGCCTAAGGTGGGGAAGTAGTATTGGGATGGAGTGAGGAGTGGGTAAGGGACTAGGAAAAGTAAGTTGTTGGACCTGTTAGAGAGCTGAAGTAAAATTTAAATGAAACAACCTGTAGGGGAGTAGGAGATATGTAGGAAGAAGGAGGATTTGCAGCAGACTAAACTATGAAGTAATAAGTAGGGGAGCGTAAAGTGTTTAGAATGTATTAGCAGATGGGAAGGGATAGAGTTAGGAGTGGAATAGATTAGTTGGTTAGGTATAAAGGAAATGATATGGGGTTGGGTGAGAACTGGGGTGGGAGAGGAGCGGAGTGAGCCCAAGTGTAGTGAGGGCGAATGGAGCAGGATGGGCCAGGAAACAACAGTTACCACAAGAAACGATCAGCAGGCCAGGAGGGAAACAATAAGGAGCACACAGAGTCAGCAGGTAAGCAGAAGAGGTGGGAAGGTGTAGACAGAGAAGGAAGAGATGTTATAGCATGGTATACACAGGTATTTGCAGTAAGATAAAAACAGTTAAAAGGAAACCACAAACAGAAAAACTAAAAGAGTATAGCTAACTAAGAGAGAGTTGACACTAGAGTAGTGACTAACTTATAGATGGCAAAGAGAGACAGAGGCAAGGTTTCTAAACAGGTGAGTATGGGGAGGGGGTCTCAGTGGTATGCAGGTATCCTGTACAGTAGACAAAGTAAGACTACTTTGTGGTATGAGATTAGAACATACTTTTAGTGTAAACTGGCTATACAGTAGAGCACAGGCATAATCCCAGGATTTGGAGCAATATCAGTAAAGGTAGACGCAGTCTTGAAGGAAACACTCTGCTTTTAAAATTTAGGGAAAACAAGAGGGGAGAGAGTGCATTGAATATAAAAGCTATGGAAAAAAAACCAAAAACAACAGAGGTACTATACAAGCAACTACTGATAACAGCAAGAGAGAAGTAAGTTGAGATAAAATACGAAAAATACAGAAATAAAGTACATACGATATTAACCTTGCAGATTAGAGCAGTAGCAATGTGAGACAAAAGTTCAACTTACTTCTGCTATAACACTTTCACATAACAATGGTAAAACTATTAACCATGATGTCTAAGTGTAAAACAACTGCCAATAAAAATGTCTGCTGTAGTTCATGTAGTAAACGTGCCATTTTGTAGTTGAAATAATCAAACTAAGTGAGATATGAGAATATAACTAAACAGAAGTTCTATACTTTATACGTTATACATTGGTGTAGGTCAGGTCCTCATCCCACTTACGACTGGCAAATACCCATGTAGTTGTCCATACTGACAAATCTTCTTTCTCCATTCCCATGTTGGTTTAGTTGTTAGAATGCTTTCTGCTACTTTATGAATATACTATTGTGAGTGTCTTATCAAATACTGAATGCTCAAAACAGCAAACATAGAAACAGAAATCATTTTAGCTCAAATCTAAAAGGATTGAAAAGTACAAACAACAAAACTAATTTTTTACAGGGGTCAAGACCCCCTGCATGGCACATACTACTTTGGTCTTTGGAAAGAATCAACTTATCCCATTTAATTTTTGGCCTTCTTCCCTCCCAAATACATTCCTTCAAATCTTTATTAATTATTATCCATAACTTCTCCTATGGTTGATAAAAAAACAATTCCTGACATATATATAAAACTAAAGGAACTAAAAAGATTTTCACTGTTTGTACTTCACTGGCCATATGCATAATCACAAGCTTCCAGATTTTCAGGATTTGTATTATCTTTTGTTTAGTCTCTGAACAGATATCCTTAGCTACCACAACATAATTTTTTTTTAATCCATATACCGAAATACTTAATCTTATTGTGTTCCCATAAATATAGATATTGCTGAACCAGTTCATGTGTAGTTACATAGTTTACCACTACAGCCTTTGTTTTATTTTCATTAATTTTATATCCTGAAAAATATGAAACTACCTAATGTGTTCCATAAAACCAAACTGTCAATTTCTAGATTTATGAAGTACAAAATAATGTCATCTGAAAATAAAGCTAACTTTTCTTGATTACCATACCAGTTATCTCCTAGAATTGCTGTGTCCCTTAGTTTCTTTGCCAATGGCTCTAAATATTTTTTTGCTTTCCCACCACTGCCCTTCATTCTTAATGGCCTGGCACCTTGCCACTTGCCTGTGCCAGGTCTACCAGCTGCTGACCTCCACCCCCTGGACTTTCAATCCGGTGTATGTGCTGGAGCCAATCATAGAATGAGGTAACCTGGGGCTCAGCTCATCTGTAAATCCATCCAGGAGGGGAGAAATTTTAATTATGCCCTACCCGCTGTTCCCCACTCTCTTGTGCAGATCCATGGTTTTTAGCCTGGGGGGTCGGCATGTAATGGAGACATGTGGTGAAACTGGGTCTGAAGTGTCTTCACATCTTTTATACCAAATACCCCCATATATTTCTTCAGAAGTCTACCCCCTTTTGTTATATTTACTCTTCTGGCTCCACCTGATACACCTTCACTATTGCAAATCAAGTTTGTGTCTCCACTCACAAATACTATTTTATTCTGAAAGCTGATTATTTCTTCCAAAATATTCTTAAGTTCCATAATAACAGTTCTTTTATTGGAACATAAATAGATGAAAACATAATCCACCTCCTTACCCAATAGTCCCTTACTGCAACAAATCTACCATTATTGTATTTTATTTTCATAGGTTTATAGGTTCATAGGTGTGTACTAGGCTAATGGCCCTGGAGCCTTTACAAGCCTATCCCATTGAAGTGCCCTGGCATCATGCTGCCTGACATTTGTTCCCAAAGCCTCTATCAAGTAGAGCCACTGGAATGATCCCCGGGGTGAACTTTCAATTTCCCATCCACTCATCAAGATTTCTGTTGAAGAAGGCCAGTGAGGTGCTCTGCTTGACATGTATGGGAAGTATATTCCAGAGCATGGGCAGTCTGTGAGTTATGAACCTGTCCCTCCAGCATGTTCTCTTGATTGTGGTAATGTGGTTGAGGTCTCTGGAGCATGTGGTGTGGAGGGATTGGGATTTCTTTAGATGTAGCATTTCTAACAGAGCTGAGTCAGACATGACTTTGTAAGTCAAGCAGAGATTGCCTCTTAGTAGACGATATGAGACAGAGAATAGCTGGAATTGTTTGAGTCTGTCCATGTAGGACATGTGTTTAAGGCTGAGGATCCTCTTCGTGAAGTACTTTAGTGTCCTTTCCAGCTGTTGTATGTGTCTAGTAAAGTACATGCCAAATGGGGCATTATACTCGATGATTGGCCTAATGAGGGAAGAGTAGGGAGAGATGATGACCTCTTTCTTTCTGGATGCAAAACCCTTGGTAATGAGATGTGCCACATAGAAGGACTTTCTGACCACAGTGGCAATGTGGTGGTCGAAGGAGAGATTGCTGTCAACCTGTGTCCCCAGATCTCTTATAACGCCTTCAGTGTTCAGTGGGCTCCCATCAATGTGGTAATTAGTGGGAACTGAGTTTTTCCCAAAGGGGATGATGATGCATTTTTTTGGCATTAAGCTTAACGCCATGGTTTTGACACCAGTCACTGGTCTCAGTAAGGTCTTTCTGTAGGATGTCTACATCACTTGAGGAGTTAATAATGGCTCCCAGCTTGCAGTGGTCTGCGAATCTGGTCATCCAGAGTCCCTCTGTGTTGGCCTGGACTTCTGAGAAGTAGATTCCAAACAGGAGAGGATCCAGGACCGATTCCTGTGGGACTCCACTCATGACTGGTCAGCAGTCTGACTTGGAGTCTGCTACTTTCACACTGTGGGTTCTGTCTGTGAGCCAATTTGCAACCCACCCAGTGACATAGGGGTTGATGCCTAGTTTGGTGAGTTTATCAATAATTCCTGAGTGGGGAATGGTATCAAAGGCCTTGGCCAGATCGAGGTAGGCTGTATGCCTTTCTATTACTGCTGGAACCCCTGTAATGATCAACATTATTTCTCCCCTTTTTCTTTGTTCCTGATATTCTGCTTAATGTCTATCCTGAAATCCTTTCTTTGTCAAATTCACATACTCATTTCTAATCAAATGTGTCTCCTGCAACTTTGTTATTTGCACACTAGATTTCTTAAAATGATTCAATATGCATTGCTTTTCATCATCTATTCCTGTACGGTTATTTACATTCCATGATAATATGGACAGAGTAGCCATTATGATAGAAAGATATTGCTACCAACTATTATGCATAACAGTTGTTTTGAAGAAGCTATTACTCCCACCTATTATAAATGACAGTTCCTTTGAATGCGTATTTCCAAGTTTTGACTTTATTTATTTTTATTTATTTATTGTCATTTGTTAACCGGGTTGGTCCAACTGAACCAAAGGCCCATTTTCAGTGGAGACCCAAGGAGAAAAGCTCCAGTTGCAATTTTAGTCAGTAGAGAAAAAAATTTACATTGCAGTAGTCATAGAACAAAACATTTGTACAACAAAGTGAATATTAAGTAAGTTTACAGTGATTATAGATGTTTCTAAGTATATCAGTAAAGTAACAAACAAGGATAATCTTGGTGAATTAATTGTTTACAATAAGTGGGTGTTGATTTGTAATAGTAATGGTACTACTAAGTGGAGACCAGCTAGAGGAAGGTGAAGACATAAAGAGAGAAAAGTAATTAGTTTGAGGGGGAGGGTATATAGAATCAGTATGGAGCTAGACAAGGACAGGAGGTGTTTAGTAGATAGTGTTTGAGTTCCTTTTTGAATTGGGCCTTAAGTGGAATACTCCTTATATTAAGAGGGAGAGAGTTATCAGATTGAGCAACTGAATATTTATAAAGTGACTTTCCAATATTTTTTGCAGGTTTGTAGATGTTCAGAAGATGTTTTCAGATGTACAGAATTGACATCAGGGGTTATAATGTGTTACAATATTGGAGATAGAAGGGCAAGAAGTGGGGTTGTAAATAATAGAATGTGTAATATGAAGTTGTGTGAGGAGCAGTTGTTTATGGAATTCAGGCCATTTCAGAGATTTAAGTGCAAGGCAGTAGTGGGTTTTATAGGGAAAATTGGATACAAATGTTGCTATTTTGTTGTAAGTTTGCTCTAGTTTGCTGAGCAGAGTTGTATGTAGGTTGGTAAGGACTGGAGCTGCATATAGGAGACAGGGTAAGAGGAGATATGTGACTAGGGAGGATTTGGAGGAGGGAGAAAGAAATGTATGAATGCAGTACACGAGGCCAAGTTTTTGATTTTTTTATGCACTGATTAATATGGATATTGAATTTTAGTTCATCATCTATGGTGACACGAAGTAGTTTAGTGTGTGGTTCAGGTCTGATGATGGTGTTTTTAATAGAGGTAATGTAGAAAGAGGATTTGTGTTGTGCTAGAGTTTTAGGAAAGAAAAGTAGAAGTTTAGTTTTTTGGGATTTAGTATTAGTTGATTATCAGTGAGCCAGGTTTCAACAGAAGAGAAAGTATCTTGGGTACAAGAGAGGTGTTCTGGGATACTGTGGGCAGTGGTAATAAGGATGGAATCATCAGCATATTGTAAGAGAGTTGAGAGGTCGGTAGCAGAGCGTAAGTTGTCAGTGAAGACATTGAACAAGAGGGGATCCAGAATAGAGCCTTGGGGAACACCAGTGTTGACAGGTAGAAATGGGAAAGTGACAGTTTGCCAGCATATAGACTGTAGTCTATTAGATAGGTAACTAGAGAACCAGGTTATAGAAGGGGGTGGAAAGATGAAGGTCAGACAGTTTAGTTAACAGTCTACAGTAAGAGACAGTATCAAAATCCTTTGAGAGATCTAGGAATAGACAGAACAGCAGTAGGTTGTTGTCACGGGCTTCTGCTACTGTTTGGGTGAAAGAGAGTAGAGTGGTAGATGTGCTGTGGTAGGGTCAAAAGCCACGCTGGGTGGGAGTTAGGAGGTTGTTATCAAGCAAGTGTTTGAGTAGTTGAGAATGAATGCATTTTTCTAGTATTTTTGAGAAAGGGGATAGCATAGCAATGGGACAAAGGTTTGAGGGGTCAGTGGAGTTACCCCCTTTGAGAAGAGGGATAGTGTAAAAGGATTTCCATAATTCAGGACTACTGACTCAGTGATAGAATGATTGATGAGGATAGAGACTGGGTAGACAATATAATTTGCAGTAATTTTCAGGAAGTAAGGAGGTAGGTTGTCAACACAGGGAGAGCAGGGTTTGAGTTTATTCAGTTGGTATTTGATAAATGCAATGGGTGCAGGATGTAAAGAGAAGGTATTAGAGGAAGAGGGAGTGGGGGTGACATCTCAGAGGTGGCGGTGGTGCTATAATGGGTTAGTTTTTGGATTGTTTCAATGAAGTGGTTGTTTAGGAGAGTAGCAGTTTCAGTGGTAGTATTGTGAGGAAAAGGGTTGGGGTAGGAGGGGTACTAGAACAGAGAATTTTATTGACAGTGGACCATAATTTCTTAGGGTTGGCATGTGGGCTGCTATGGTTAGAGGTGAAGAATGATTTTTTATCCTTGGTGATAATTTTTTTACAGGTATTTCTAAGTTGTTTGTAATGTTGGAGCAGGGTAGGAGTTTTATTTGTTATCTACTTTTTCCAGGCACTGTCCCTCTCATGCATAATAGAGCATGTGTGTTTTGTGAGCCAGGGGGCACAGTTTGATTTTTCCCCTGATTTTTCTGGATGGAGCCATGAAGTTTAGCATGTCAAGAAATATCTTGTTGAATGTAGTTATTGTTTCATTAAGGGGGAGGTGATGAAGGAAGCACCAGTTTATGTGGGAGAGTATAGAATTAAACTTGTCTGGGTCAAAGTGCGTCAGCTTACGACATTCTCTGAAAATATGATTTTTTGGTGTCTGTTGAGAGTATCTATGTATGTAGGTAGATGAATGGTCACTCAGAGAGTTAGAAAGTATACCAGGGTTGTGATAGATACATGGTTCTGAGATGAGGATCCAGTCTATAATAGATCCCAAGGTAGAGGTTTTGTTGGTTCTAGTAGGGGAGGATATAACTTGGTGGAAGCCATATAGGTTGATCACGTGAGTAGGGGAAGAAGAAGAAGAAAGTAGAGCCCAGTCGATGTTTACATCTCCAAGAATAATGGTTTCATAAGGAATATTTTTGGAGAGCCAGGAAATAAAATGTTCAAGAATAGGAATGTTGTTACCTGGGGGGATGTAGATGGAGACAGCATGCTTTCAGTAATGTTTTGGATGCTCTTTGTATCTATGTCAAAATTTTTAAGACCTTTTTCTTCAATGATAACATTCAAACAAAAATAAATACATTTTCAGAACTCCCACCACCTTTTAACTTAGAATAAATGCAGAAAACATGTTTATTTTCAACAAATGAAGTTTATCCCTTCAGACAGTAGTTGTCTTAAACTGATAAATGCAGACACAGATATTACCTAATCTAAAATGTAGGTTACCAAAAGCTGAAGCGCATATTCTCAATTACACTGAGTGCTTTCTCTCTTTTCTTATCTGTGTTTTTCTCTCTCTCTCTCTCTCAGATGTGAAATATAGCTTGCATGTTTTCAATAAACCTTAACTTGTAGCCATAAGAAAAAGTGCATTGGGCTCACTTCCAACATGGCTGCATACTGATCAACAGCTTGATTTCATCTCTACCAGTGTGGAAAAAAGAAACTGAGAGATAAAGGGCAGAAATTCTGCAAGTTTAAGGAAATTTAGATGCTGGATAATAAGTACACTGCCTGGATGCCAGCAAAGAAGAAACTTAAAGAGCCTGAAAGTAAATCAAGTAGAAAAGGTGGAGAGAAAACAATGACTGGGAATAATCCTGCAGATGTTCATCCAGTAATCTTGAAGAAAAGATAAATCAAATGTGCTCAGAGCTAATTAAATAAATGAAACATTGAATGAGTATATTGACTCATACAACACAAGGTTGGATAAAATGGAAGAAGCTTTAAACAGTTATTCATATGAAATGATAAAACTGCAAAAATCAGAGGCTGACATGAAGAAAAAGCTGGATGAATATGAAACTGCTCAAAAAGAGCTGTTTTAAAAAAATGGTAGAGTTAGATGACGGAGCACACAGGGAACACCTGAAGTTTTCTGCTGTACCAGAGAAACTGGAAGGAACAGACTGCATTAATTCATGAAAGCACAAATGAGCAACTGGACTGGTATTCCACAGCAGGATTTATTAATTTTTTGTGTGTATGCTTCAAACCAGGTCATGAGAAACCAGCTAAGACCTGTATTAGTAAAGATGCAATCATACCAGCAGAAATAATTGATCCTGACAAAACTGTGGTGAAAATATTAACAACTGGAAACAGTAGAGTGTTTCTGGAAAATGATTATTCACTGCACATCAGGCAGAAGAGAAACAAAGTTATCCCATCTCTGATGTCCGGTTAATATTCCACCAAACTGCCACCAATATATGACATCTGGTTAATCCCACTGAACTGCCACCAAATAATGTGACATCCCCTTACTATCCTGTGTCAGTAACTAAGGAACTTCAATCCTCACTACTGACTCCAAAATGAAACCGTCACTTAAACAAGAGTAATATTTCACAATTTCACCTAACAGCACAAGAGGAACATGCTCTATAACCTGTTACTGGACTGCATGCCTCTGTCCACACCTAATGTAACTCCTTATTACACACTTCAGAGCAATATGTCCCATTTTAAGACCTCTGATACACCCACACTTAAATTGAATCTCACACATCCAAACATTTCTGGGAAAGCCTGACACAGATTTCCAGCTCTGTCCCTTCCCCAAATGATATGGTAAAACACTGCCACCATCCAGAGTGCCTACATGCCATTTCAACGGGGTGTCCAATTATTAAAATTAGGTATTAAAACAAATTCTTACAAATGACCTAAAGCAGCCAGGGTTTTGGAGTGGCCCGGAAATTATCAAAGAAGGTATAAGCACTCTCAAATCACTAAAGAATACACTAATTGATCAGATACAGTGTAAGATAATAAAAATATTTAATAATGAGCAAAATGATTAAAAAATATAAAACAGTGATTTCAATAAAAAAACACAATTCAATCATCAGGGAAACAAAATGAATACTAAAGGATAGAACTGCAACATTTGGAAAAACTCTACCTATTTAGATATAATTTACTATCTAACTGAAGAACACTGTCCCTGGTCTAAACTAAATATTACAACAGAGCAAAAGCAGGCTTAAAATTCTTGGTAAGTCCTTTGGCTATCTACTGCTCAGTACAGCTGTGAACTGAACATCTACTATAACTAACTTCAGCTGTCTTTAGCCGGCTCTTTTATAGACTAGGTTAACTGTCTCAACTGTTCCAGTTCTTATATTCATTTCACTGTTTGAAAATAAACAGACAGCCCTTTATTAAAGTTCCTTTCTGTCTTTCAGTCTCTGACAGTAAACACAAGCAACTGGAAACATTCTGATGACATCATCTGCAGAACAGCTGACTCAGAAACAGCCTGCAGTTAAAATCGCCATCACAAACATGCATAGTTAGACATGTAACAGAACACCATTCAACTCTTTAAAACATCCTGCACAAACAGAGCATTAATAGCATTAATCAACAAACATGAACTTATTTACAACATTATAGCTAGTCAAGCTGGCATATAATACACAGGTTAATCTGAAATTGTGTACAAAACTTCAGTCAGACATGCTAGCACAGATGACAGTGTCTAATTTTTTTCACACCCTCAGCTAGAGAATGTTGAGGATTAGGTGTGAGATTCAAGTTGCTGTCTTCAGAACATTTTTTCTTGGAGGACAAAAATCACTTCCTGATATAGATGAGGGTAAGGAGGAAATACAAAAGTTTGTCTAATAAAAAGTGAGCCATCAGACAGAAGGAGACTCTGCTTTTCATTCTTCTGAAAAAAAAGGCTTATAGACAGATTTTGCCAGTGAAACCTTTTCCAGTGTTCCAAAAGAAATGCTTGAGAGACAGAGAAAACATAGGAGCTGACTAGAAGAATTGGACTTGAACCAGAGTCTGGATTCAGAGATGGTGATGAACAGAAAGAAGACCAGCAACATTGAAATTACTGAATAAATGTGAGACTATAAAGCATCAATCACATTTATGAAATATGGCTTTACAAGAAAAAGTGGAAAGACTGGACTTTTGTTGACTTTTTAAATTTTGGGTGACTGAAAGGCATATGACTCACTTCATGTCATTAGTGCTTAGAAGGGGAAAAAGTAACTATGTATAAGACAGTTTTTGTTCTTAACAGTATTTGTATAAAACATTTCATTATATAAACTGCATTTTATACAGTAAAGCATTTTAGTTATTGTTCTGTGTGATAAAGATACTAAAGTAAAGAAGCGTCTTTTTTAGTTTTAGGAAATGTAAACATTACAATGTAAATGGGAAAGAAACTCTGCAAAGAAGCATGTTAAAGTTAATATGCTGTAATCTTTTATTGCTAAGGTAAGGGATGAATGTAAAAGTTCATAGATTATAATAATAATTAGACTTGATATGCTCTCTCTTATATTTGGTTAGCATTGCCTCCTCACAGCAAGAGGTTCTCTGGTTCGATTCTTGGCTGGGGTGCCTTCTGTGCGGAGTCTGCATGTCCTCCCTGTGGTCGTGTGGGTTTCCTCTGGGTGCTCCGGTTTTCTCCCACATCCCAAAGATATGCTGTAGGTGGATTGGACACTCTAAATTGGCCCTAGGTGTGAGTGTGTGCGTTTGTGTGCCTTCTGTGGAAGGTTGGGCGCTGGGCTGGCAACTCGACACTGTAAAATCCCACTGCCAATCATGAGCAGACAGGTGATCCACTGTGGCGACCCCTAACCGGGAAAAAGCCGAAAGAAGAAGAAGAAGATGCTCTCTCATATTTGTATTGGTGAATGTGTGGATAAAGGACTTTGGCTTAATCTAATAACAAGTTTTTTGTGTAAGCAAGTAAATAAGAGGACACTGAATGCAATGAAAAATTTCCTTTGGCAACTAAATGTTCAATGTTAGTTGAATGGTTTGCAGAGTTGCACATTTGGTACTAGTGTTTCCATAGAGACAAGCTGACTGTAAGGGGAAGCAATAACAAATTAATGTTTTCTGAAAGTATATGAGTTATTTTCACATCTGAGAAGGGAATTAATATAATTCAAGAACAGAAAGCAATTAGTGTAAGTAGAAGCATAGGTGGTATCATGCATCTTAGCATGGATAACCTTAGTGTTAGGTTAAGTTATGTCTGTTTGTGCAGCTGTCAGTTTGTGATAATTGTTACTATCAGGAGGATTAAACTTCATTATTTGAAGATGTATATAGTTTTGTGTATTTATTTTAAGCTAATGTGTATTGAGGTGTTCTGAAGTTTTGTTGTTTTGTTTGAGGGTTTTCATTAAATCAAAAAGTCTTGTAAAATGTGACATAGGTTTAATTGGAGATGACAAGGAACAACTGTATAAGAGATCAACCTGCTAAACATTAATGGGTAGCACAAAAGCTGGAAAAGGATATTTTAAAATACTGTCTAATATAATAAGTGGTAATAATAACTTCTTATCAGAATGTCTACACTAAATATATTATTTAGGAATGTGAATTCCCTCACAGGTAAAGACAAAATGGTAAGAGTATTGAATTATATTAAGAAATGCAGACTGCAAGTAGTAATGCTACAGAGCATTCACCAGAGTAAGCTGGGTTTTATGAGTAGGGCAATGGAAGCATTTGTATTCCCTGATTCAATAATAAGGTTAATTAGGAGGATATATGAGGGACTGGAAGCAAAAATTGGAACCAGGCAGGGCTATCCTCTTCCCCTCTGTTATTTGCATTCTATTTATAGCAATTGCCAAAGAAAATAAGGGACTTAGAAATTCAAGGATATAATTGGTATGTTCATCAAGAAAGTTTGGCTTTATTTGCAGATGATAATATGTTGTACCTGATAAAACCAGAAAATGACATCACAGTGTTGTGTAACACTCTGAGACAGTTTCAAGTGTTTTTTTTTTTAATATAAAATGAATGCAGACAAAACAAAGGCTATAGCCATAAATATGTGCCCACACAGGAACTGGTTCAGCAATACCCATATTTATGGGAGCTCAATAAAATGAAGTGTTTAGGAGTATGTGTTAAAAAGATTATGTTATGGGAGCTAAGGATGTGTGGGAAGAGGTTAAACAAAAGATAATACAAAAAAAATGAAAAATTGGAAGGTGTTGTTTATGGATATGGATAGCAAAATACAAGCAGTGTAATATATTTTAGTCTTTAGTTTTATATACAGGTCAGGCATTTTTCTATCAATAAGAGGAGATGTTGTGGACAATAATTGATAAAGAGTTGAAGGATTTTATCTGGGAGGGGGGCAAGGGCAATGGACAAATGAGATAAGTTGATACTTCCAATAGAACAAGGTGGTTTAGGATTACCTGATTTGAAGGGATATTTCAGAGATGCTCAGTTAAGGCTCATATACATTACAGAAGCAGAAAGATATAATTAAAAGTGAAAAGGAATGATGATGAAGCAGAAGACAATTCAGGAAACAAGGAGAGAATGGACTAATGCAGATCCTTAAGGAGAAAAACAACAGTCTTACAGAATATTATACTCATAAAGTACTAGAAATTATTTTAAGAATGATGCAAATGTGAGAATGGAGAAAGGATATTCTGCTAATGAGATGACTGCAATTAGGGATACAGAGAATAAGCAGGAGGGGTTTGAGGGGCTGGAATCTACTGGCAAAAACAAGGAACCAAGGTATTTAGGAAAACGCAACTAAAGAGGGAAAGGCAATAGAATGGGAAGAGGCTAAGAAGACATTTGCACTGCAGACAAGAGACTGATTCCCCTATCAGGGACTGATATCAGAGTATAGGCAAAGAGAAAGGGACAAGGGAATCCTAAGTGAAAGACCTGCTCTGGTAGAGTTTTTAACTGAATCTATAACAGAGGCTGCATTTTAAAAGGGATGATTAGTAGGGCAAATAAAATATGACACTATCACTATGGGAATCAATCAGAGAAAGTTAGAAATGACTGGGAAGAGAGATTTGATAAGAAATTCACAAGGAAGCAATGGGAGGACATATATATGCTTCTCAAATATGCAACAAAGTCTAGACAATACAGAATTTTTATTTGGAAGTGTTTGCATGGGTAGTTTATACCTCAAACAGACTTTAAATATTTTTTCCTAAGGTAGGTGCAAATGTTGGAGGTGTGATGGGGAAGAAAGAGGTAACTGGAAACATGTTTTGGGAGTGTAATACTGTAAGTTGGCAAACTTTAAAAATTCCTACTGAGTAGTCTGTCAGAAATATTGGGTCAGCAAATGGGTGTAACTAAGGAAATTATTTACTTTTTAGCTGTGATACAGGATCTGAATTAATCAAAGTTTAAACCAACTATACTTAAAGTAGTGAAAACTGTAGCACAGATAAAAGAACCAGACGTGGGATCTTTAGACAAGGATATGAGCAAGTACATAGAAAAAATGGAAATTGTGGGAATAATACATGCAAAATAAAGTTTTGGAGGAGAAGTGAGATTTAAGGAAAACTATGAATTGAGCAATTTATGTAATGTTGGATTGATGGTAATTATATAAAACATGCTGTATATGAGATACATAATGTCTGTAACTGTGAACATGTTAACATGGTTGGATTTCTTTTATATAAATATATGTTTGCCTATGTTGTAAGTGATAATTTAATAAAAGTGCTAAAAAAGAAAAAAGTGCATTGTCTGCTTTTACATAAATAAATTCTGTGCCATTCTGTTAAGTATGAAAGTATTATGACTGCTGGGGAGGCTACTACTTCTTATTCACTTCTCACAGTTTCAAACTTTTTTTCACTGAACTGCTTGCCACTGTACCTTTAAATGTCACATTTCTCAACAAAGAGTGTTTGGAACTCTCAAGATTAATTGTTTACACATGCAGACATCTCTTCTCCAAGTAAAAACAATGAAAAAAAACAGCTAAAAACTTTGCAGATGCATGAAAGAATCTTAGAACACAATATACAAACATACCCCGTACAACTGCCTGTACCTGTAGACTTCTTGTCTTTTATTGAGAGCATTTGATAAAGGAAAAAAACAAGCTATTAACTTTGTAGATGCAAGAAACGTAACCATTTACATGCTCTTCATCATGACTTATTTTTCAAAGCTATTTGCTTAAACATTGTCTACAGCTTTAACCAAGGACATTAATCTAGACATCCACTCCTGCAAAACAGGGGAATGATTGCCTTAATTCTACCTATAATATGATCAATATACTTTTTCACATCCACCTCCCTCCCAGGAGCCTGAGATCACAAAATTATATTAGCTTTAACTTACAGAAATCCAATCTTTCTTATCTTAATACAGCATAAAGCCTGTATATCTTACAACTAAGAGAAAGTACTTGCTTCCTTTAATATCTTTAACATATACATCAGTTACTGAAGTCACTCATAGGACTCCCACATCTCACTTTTAAAATACCTCTGACTGCATACTATTCAAAGTTGATTTACAGTATAATATACAATATACATTGTATACATATCATTACTACTTTAAATGTTTTCTCTAACTGGTATTATAGCTGCGTTTTGATTTTATTTTTACTTGCTTTAGGTTCTACACTTTCTATTTACTATCTGCTTTATGTACTTCATAAATGCTTCTCTGACTTGTACTGTACTTATAAATATGCCTGAATTAGTCACAAATATCTTCTCTGTACTTGTATTATAGTTGTATATTGATTTTTTTGCTATTTGCTTTATGTACTATACTTTCCATTTGTTATTTTGCTGCTTTAGAACATAAGACCTCTAAATTTGTGTTGTACACCAAATATGATTATTATGCTGTATTTCTATGTATTGGAGCTTTTCTCCTTGAGTGTCCACTGAAAATGGGCCACTGGCTCAGTTGGACCAACCCGGTTAACAAATGTCAAATAAATAAAAATAAAATATCATTATTATACAAGTATTAATAAGAACAAAAGTTGTTTTACTTACAGTTACTTAATTCCCTTCAGTGTCCTTCTAAACATTAATGCCATGAAGTAGGATACATACTTTACAGTTCTCCCACAAGATAAACAAGGTCAAGAAAATTCCATTCATTCTCAGCTACTTTTTCTAGCAAAGCTGTTTTCACATGTCTATTCATGTAGTCAGTGGGATTGATGTTTTATAGTCTCCCGTTTATTTAATTTCAGTGTTGCTGGTTTCCTTCCTGATCATCTCCATCTCATACACCAGTCTCTGGTTCAAGTCCAAGGTCCTCCTGATTCTTCTAATCAACTCATGTGCTTTTTTTCTGTCTTTGAAAACTGGAAAATGTTTCCATGGCATAGTTTTCTATGTTGTCAGAAGAATGAGAAGCCGACTCCACTTCTGTTTGCTATCTCACTCTTTGTTGGCTAGACCTTTTTTTATTTCCTTCTTAGCCTGTCTTTGACCCACCAGAAAAAAAAAATATATTCTGAAAAGAACTGAATCCAGAAACTTGAATCTCACACCTACATCTCCACATTCTGTGATTGCTGGAATACATTTGCTTCTCTTCTGCATAGTTTACAGTGAATATTCATTTTCCACAAGCACTTTCTTGTCTTTTATTTTGAATACATTTCCTTTCTGTCTCAGTTTTGTCAGGAGTATCTCTTTCTGCTGATATGATTGTGTGTTTACTAATAGAGGTCTTGGCGGCTTTCTCTTGGCCAATTTTGGAGAATGCACACAATGTTCCCTTTCAGTTAACAAATCCTGCTATAGAACACCAGTACAATTGCTTATTTGTATTTTCATAACCTTAATACAGTCTGCTGGCTCCAGTTTCTCTGGCATAGAAGACAATCTCAGATTTTTCTCTGTCCACTCTATCTTCAAACTCTTAAATATTTTTGAAACAGCTCTTCATGGGATGCTTCATGCTCAACCAACCTTTTCTTCATTTCATCCTCTGATTTTTGCAGTTTTACTAATTCAACTAAATAGCTAGTTTAACAACTTGAATTTTAAGCATTTTGTTATTTGAGTTGATATAATCCTTCAGTAAGTACATTTGACTTATTTTTTCTCTAAATTACTGGAAGCGATCTTATGTACCAAATCTAAAACTTGAACTGCCTTTTGCAAAACAACTACAGAATTCTTCTCAGACAGATTTTTTATCTTCTCTTTTTCAGTTTGACTTTCTCCTAGGATCTCTAAGTTTCATCTTTGCTGACATCCACACAGTGTAATTAGTAGACAGTGACCAAATTTTACCCAAACTGATGGATTTCACTGGGCCTTTTTCCACAGTTTCTGTTTTCACATTGGGAGATCTCAAACCAACCCACTGATAAGTGTGCATCCATCTTGGAAGCCCCGACATTTCACATAGGGCACCTCCAAATGAAAAAAGTAATGATCATTTCAAAGAAAAATGAATAGACATAGAAAACAGTGATAGACACAATAATCTGAACTTTACTGGTATCCCTATGTGGATAGACAATATCAGATGTATGGAATTTTTTACCAAGGAGGCCAACCTCAATCAACTGGGTTGTTCACCAAATACATTTTTATATGGAGAGCTCATAGGGTATTTCTCCCTCTACATCTAAGAGCAAGACCCTTCATTGTGCATTTTCAATCTTGCACCCTAAAAAGAAGGTTATTTCTAAAATGTGTTTCCTGTGTAAATTGTTGAAAAGTGGAGGTTGTATAGTTCAGTATGAGCATGATTATTTATCATAAACTAGAAAACGAACCTTTCAAGCAGACATTAAATAATCCAGGCATGGAAAATTAAATATGTATCTGCACAGCTGAAGATGAATCTGTCAGTGTGGTCAAATAACATTTATACAACAAATACACACTGCAAAATTCTCCTGAAGGCACAAATACTCTTGAGGAATATACATGAAGAAAAGCATCTACAAATGACAACAGGCAGAAGAATACAAAATTGAAAAATGTTCTTCTTTTTTGAAAAAGAATGGTGGAGCGTTAGATAGCTGCATTTGCAGATGGTAAAAAGAAGTTGAATGGTTGACTAAACATTTAAAAACAAGACATTTATTAGACTTGCTAGAATGGCTGCAAAGCAGTATTATCAGGGCCATGCAGATAAACAGACTCCTTCAAGATAACAGGTCTTTTTCAACTAAGCTGGAAATACCACTCTATTCAAAGTAGAAGAAATGATCTAATGAATCATATGTTCCAGCACATCAAGACAAATAAAAGTCAGTTTTGTTGGGTAAGTCCAAGTTGAAGATAAAATGGCACATGCTGCGTATCAAGGAGATGGGTTCAGAGTACTCTACTGGAAATCACACCATTTCCATAGCAGAATCTCACTACAGACCCCGTGGTCTTCTCTTGAGATTATCATGGATGAAGAAACGCTTTTGAATAATATTGACCTAGCTGCTAGAGAACTGAGTGGACATCTGTCATGTTTCACTAAGGAAATTTTCTGGGGGCTCAGTCTGTCAACCACCCATAATAGCCCATATGGTACAAATCAGGCTAAGAGGAACCTCTCTCCTAAGGTTCTGTCTGGAAATGTAGTACAGAGGCTAAAGGATGTACGTTGCTAATGAACTTCATCATGTAGTCCTTGGTTTGATTCTCTCAGCCTCCACTGCCTAATGTGTGACTGGAATGATTCACTTATTCAGATGGTGCTTCTATACTGCTATCAGAACTGGAAATCAGCTTAATTAACAATATAAAAACTAATTAAGAAATGGAAAGAAGTCTTATTGTTTTATATTTCTTTCCTCTTGTCATACACACTATCACTCTAAAGTCTACCACTACTCATCCCTCCAGTGTTATATCTTTTTTCACAATGCATAGCCTATAGCAGATAGTTATCTGGACAAATTATTTGTTCAGTTGTATATTTCTTGTAACATTCTGTTGTTGCTGTAAACCTTCAAACTTGCATTTTATTGTAACAGAGGCTCTAAAAATTTCATTTCTTTCAATGTACTTTTGCACCTGAGTGGAGTCTGGCATAGTTCCTTAATAGATCATTGCTCTGCCCAGATTAAGAAACTGAAAAAAAAAAAAAAAAAAAAAAAAAAAAAAAATATATATATATATATATATATATATATATATATATATTGGTAGATAGGGAATAGCTATTGGTGAAGGATGGTTTTAATTTGACTATATGGGCTAAAGGGAGCAGGTTGTTTGGTAGAGAAGGCAGAAGACTGTATATTAGGGAAGTTATGTTTTTCAAACCACTTTCACACAATCTTGAAGGTACTCAGAGACTAGGGAGTTAAGAAAGGTACATGGAGATTGTAGTTATATACCCATAAGATGGAAAATCAGTTGCAAGTACTGATAAGGATGAAGGTGTTGCTGATAACAACCCCCAAAAGGAAATATGGTTTATCCTAACTTGTGGTACACTTTGAAGATGGTCTGGTGATGTGGTTGATAACTAATGAGAAACTGTGGAATTAAAATAGGTGGCAAGTCATATAAGGTAATAAGGGAGTTCAGAGTGAGGACAGGGAAGTAAGGGAGTGTAAGGGTGTAACTTTAAATTGAAGGATGAAGAATTATGTTTTCCTGTAGGAAAGAAATCTTCTGCAATTAAAAGGGCAGAGGCAGTGTTTTTGATAGGTTAGGAGAGAGAGGACTATGAAAGCCATGGCTTGGAGGAAAAAAAGAAAAGAGCAGGAATATGAAATGTTAAAGTAAAGGATAAATAATTGAGAGGATATCTATGGTAAAGAGGGGAGAAAGAAACTAATGGTGGATCTGTATGACAATTTATACACAGAGAAAGGAAAGGAACTGCAGAAGGGAGATATCTGGCTGATACAGTAGAACCTAGAAATAAGCAGAAGATTGAATTATTATGGAGAAAGAATAGGAAACAATCTGCAGGATGTAAATGGAAAGAGAAAGGGCAAGTCAATAGGAGTAGATTTTTTTGTTGAATTTTATGATTGCTTGCAGAGAGAAATAGAACACTTGAATGAAGTACATAATGGCATGGAGAGAGCGCTCTACGCTCTGACTCTTTCAGTGGTGCAAGGGTGGTAGTTCTACCAAAGGGCTGTAGGCTAAAGCAGAAGCAGACAATCACAGAATAGCCACCATATTTAATGCAAATGCTAAAATCCTGATGGGGACAACCAACATGGAATAGTTCTGAAGCTCTAATCTGTAAGACGATAGTAGATTAGTGGAGAGGTTTAATTTAGGATACAGCAGTAGCAGACAATCACAGAATAACCAGGAGTCTGACCCAAATATTGAATGTACAGGATAAAAAAACTGGTATTACTAATTTTTGTTTCTATCCCTCGGTCTCCAACTATACATATTAATTGTACATCACCCCACACTTCCACAGGCTCTGTCAATCTAATAACACCCTACATTCCTCTTAATTCTCAACACCTCCTGTGATTTAATAGGAAGCATTTTTCCTGAAACCTTACATAGTGTTCTATCCATTTAACTCTCAAACTTAATACATTCTGCTAGTCAATAGAAAGCCTTTTGTGCAATCCTAACACAGTGTTATAGAAACTGATACCCTCTTATTCTTCCATTTATTATTTTTCTAAACTTGACAACTCTCTCACTCAAAAGCTCTATTACTGGGCCTTTCTGTCTTTCTACCACTACCCGTTTCTTCTCTCCAAAGGCAACTTTTTTCTCTGAAAATAACTATAATTTATCCCTTCCATCCTCTCTCCTCTACCTTTCCTCCATCACTATATCTATTACAATTTACCTTACTGATTGTTTTTCTTTTTTCAGAGCTGCCAGCCCACTCCTTTCACCCTTCGGGCTCAATCAGCTCCCCATACCCTACCCCTATTCCCACACACCCTCTGTTCAATTACATTTCTACCTATTAAGTAAATGCACACACAGCCAGGAAATGGAATAGCTTGTTGTAAGTTCACCAAGGCAGATTCAGTAAATCCAGATAGGCACCAAACGAATTCAAATAATTCCTTTATTCAGAACCACAGAATAATAACACACAAGCGCTTTTGCTCAGAGGAATTCTGAGCTTTATCAAGTGACACCATGCTGTTGAATCAGGTGTCTTATATACCTTGAAAATCCTAGGTTAATTAGAAAGCACTACCAATTAACATTTTAAAGAGACTATGCACTATTCCACATGCTTAAAAATTCCTTTAAAACAAAATATATAAAAAATATAATAGATTGCTTAAAATAATGCATTAATGCATCTGTCACTACTAAAAATGCTAATAGCTTAAAAATAAACAAAACATTGTGCACTGTTTCCATAGTGTTTAACTTTGTAATAAAACTTGCTTTGTGCAAAAGTTGCACTTCTTTTGAAAATTGGAATAAGATGGAGTGACTTGACGTACCAACTGTTGTTCGTGTAAGTATAATATAAGGCTAATGCCTAGTATGGGTATGACAATATTTTCCTTTTCTTGGTCTTGTTGACAACCCTGCTGGAAAAAGAACACTATATCTTAACCAAGTTAAACTATGCTGTACAATAGGTCTTTCCTTAACATAGACTTTGTATAGTGTAGCATTAAGTGAAAATCATGCCCATGTGTATGAGTACTTGCCATAAGTAATTGTGTGGGGAATGTCAAACTAAAGTCTTGCCCTTCTTAGTTTCAATAGCGGCTTGATACTGATCAAACCGTTAAGCCCAGGGGGTCTCCCAGCATCTAACTTTAATTGCCAGAGGAGTTCTCGATATTCTAAAGTTGATTCCCAATCACCCCCCCTGGCATCAGGCTTAACTTGCTCCAGCACCATAAATTTCAATTTTATGTTTGGACAGGTCAGGGAGTGCTTATAAAAAGCGTTGGTTTCCTTCTTTTTGTTTATATCATAAAAATGTTTGTATATCCGCTTGCGGAATTCCCTTTCCGTTTTGCCTACATAGAAACTGCTGCATGTGGTGCAGAAGCCTAAATAGACCACCCCTTGCTACCACATGTGAAATGGCCTGTGGGGTAGATTTTAAACCTTCTGGATGGAATGGTGATACTTTTTTCTTCCAAGATGGCATGGCATTGGCTACATGCCCCACATTTAAATGTTCCCTTTCTTGCTGGGTTAGTTTTCCTTGTAATGTTCTGCTTTTTCTCAAACATTTCCTTGAGATTGGTACCCCTTCTCCTTACAAATGAAGGTTGGTCAGGCAATAGCCCCTTAAACTCTTCAAAGAGGGCAAGTACAGGCCAGTACTTTCTTACAGATTCCTCCATTTCCCTTGAGTGCAAAGAGTAGGTGTAGATAAAACTGTTCTTAAATTCATTGTTGATAACGGGAACGGAGCTGGCTGGTATGCCCGTTCCCTTACCCAGAAGGGGTGGATAGACAGTTCCTCTTTTGGAATTTACCTCCTCGACCAGGCTTTTGAAGATGTCCAGAGGATAGCCCCTTTCTAAGAACAGACTTTCCAAAAACCTGACCTCTGCCATGTAGTCGTCATGTCCACTGCAAATCCTGCTTGCCCTGATGAGTTGTCCTTTGACAATGCCTTTTTTCTGGAAAAAAGGATGTGCACTTTCAAAGTGCAGAACAGAGTTGGAAAAAGTAGGTTTTCGATACAGCTTAGATTGAAAACTGTTCTCCAAGTAATTTTTGTATATGGTGACATCCAAATAATGCAATTGGTCTGGATCGGTGGAGTGAGTGAACTGCAGAAAATTGGTACTTGCATTGATGTGAGCAAAAAAACTCAAAAGCTCATCCTCAGACCCTTGCCACAAGATGCAGATGTCATCAAGGTAACGTCTGTAGAGTAGTAGATGTTGCTCCCAAGGGGGGATCAATACAAACTTGTGCTCCCATACGTGAAGCACCACGTTGGCGTAAAAGGTGGCACAGGATGCCCCCATTGCTACTCCTTTACTTTGCTTGAAGAGTTCTCCATTGAAAAAGATGAAGTTGTTACGTAATACAATTTCCATGAATTCAATGACCAAGTTGCTTAGTCTGTTGTTCAAATCGGTTTCATTGGTGAGAAACTCACCAAACCAGTCCAGACCCTCATCATGTGGAATGCTAGAAAATAGATCCTTGATGTCAATGGTCACCAGCAACAGGTCAGGAGAAAACTTGGTAGTAGGAAAATCACACAGAAAGTGCCAGGAGTCCTTGCATACATGCGTAAGCAGGGGGGTGAATCTCTTAGTTAAACAATCAATAAATTTACCGATGGGTTCCGTGATTCCTCCTGCCCCTGCCACTATTGGCCTGAATGCTGGTGGGTTAGTTCCCTTATGAATTTTAGGGATGCCAAACAAAACCGGTATCCTTGGTTTTTCTACATGTAAATAATTGTAGAGCTTCTCATTGATGGAATTTTGCAGCAATAAATCGTACAAATGGTAGTTGATTTGCGCTAGAGCAATATTGACTTCATTTCGTGAGACTGTTGAATATTGCCCATCATTTTGAAGCATGTTATGAATGTAAGCCTCATAGTCTGCAGCAAACATCAACACTACCCCTCCGCCTTTGTCCGGCTTCATTATCCTTACATTTTCGTCCTTTAACTGTTTAATAAAGTTGAACCCTTCTTTAGAGAGGATGCCAGCTAATGAAGTCTTTCTGTCCATAGATATTTTCCTAAAATCCTTTTCCACCAAATTTTCAAAAAAAGATATGAGTGGGTGTAGTGGGGGGTTAAATACACTTCTGCGGCTTGGACCTGTCTCCATAAATTGCTGCCCCTTAAAATAGTGTGTTAAATTCAAACCCCTGGTAAAGAGTTTTAACTCAACCAGGGACTGTGAAAGATTCATAGGTCTAGAAGGCACAAATTGCAAGCCACGCGTGAACACGTCAAACACCCTGTCATCCAGTTCTAAGTCCTTAGAATGCTTCAAAATGATGGGCAATATTCAATAGTCTCACAAAATGAAGTCAATATTGCTCTAGTGCAAATCAACTACCATTGTTTGGCATCCCTAAAATTCATAAGGGAACTAACCCACCAGCATTCAGGCCAATAGTGGCAGGGGCAGGAGGAATCACGGAACCCATCGGTAAATTTATTGATTGTTTAACTAAGAGATTCACCCACCTGCTTACGCATGTATGCAAGGACTCCTGGCACTTTCTGTGTGATTTTCCTACTACCAAGTTTTCTCCTGACCTGTTGCTGGTGACCATTGACATCAAGGATCTATTTTCTAGCATTCCACATGATGAGGGTCTGGACTGGTTTGGTGAGTTTCTCACCAATGAAACCGATTTGAACAACAGACTAAGCAACTTGGTCATTGAATTCATGGAAATCGTATTACGTAACAACTTCATCTTTTTCAATGGAGAACTCTTCAAGCAAAGTAAAGGAGTAGCAATGGGGGCATCCTGTGCCACCTTTACGCCAACGTGGTGCTTCATGTATGGGAGCACAAGTTTGTATTGATCCCCCCTTGGGAGCAACATCTACTACTCTACAGACGTTACCTTGACGACATCTGCATCTTGTGGCAAGGGTCTGAGGATGAGCTTTTGAGTTTTTTTGCTCACATCAATGCAAGTACCAATTTTCTGCAGTTCACTCACTCCACCGATCCAGACCAATTGCATTATTTGGATGTCACCATATACAAAAATTACTTGGAGAACAGTTTTCAATCTAAGCTGTATCGAAAACCTACTTTTTCCAACTCTGTTCTGCACTTTGAAAGTGCACATCTTTTCCAGAAAAAGGCATTGTCAAAGGACAACTCATCAGGGCAAGCAGGATTTGCAGTGGACATGGCGACTACATGGCAGAGGTCAGGTTTTGGAAAGTCTGTTCTTAGAAAGGGGCTATCCTCTGGACCTCTTCAAAAGCCTGGTCGAGGAGGTAAATTCCAAAAGAGGAACTGTCTATCCACCCCTTCTGGGTAAGGGAACGGGCATACCAGCCAGCTCCGTTCCGTTATCAACAATGAATTTAAGAACAGTTTTATCTACACCTACTCTTTGCACTCAAGGGAAATGGAGGAATCTGTAAGAAAGTACTGGCCTGTACTTGCCCTCTTTGAAGAGTTTAAGGGGCTATTGCCTGACCAACCTTCATTTGTAAGGAGAAGGGGTACCAATCTCAAGGAAATGTTTGAGAAAAAGCAGAACATTACAAGGAAAACTAACCCAGCAAGAAAGGGAACATTTAAATGTGGGGCATGTAGCCAATGCCATGCCATCTTGGAAGAAAAAAGTATCACCATTCCATCCAGAAGGTTTAAAATCTACCCCACAGGCCATTTCACATGTGGTAGCAAGGGGGTGGTCTATTTAGGCTTCTGCACCACATGCAGCAGTTTCTATGTAGGCAAACGGAAAGGGAATTCATAGCGGATATACGAACATTTTTATGATATAAACAAAAAGAAGGAAACCAACGCTTTTTATAAGCACTCCCTGACCTGTCCAAACATAAAATTGAAATTTATGGTACTGGAGCAAGTTAAGCCTGATGCCAGGGGGGGTGATTGGGAATCAACTTTAGAATATCGAGAACTCCTCTGGCAATTAAAGTTAGATGCTGGGAGACCCCCTGGGCTTAACGGTTTGATCAGTATCAAGCTGCTATTGAAACTAAGAAGGGCAAGACTTTAGTTTGACATTCCCCACACAATTACTTATGGCAAGTACTCATACACATGGGCATGATTTTCACTTAATGCTACACTATACAAAGTCTATGTTAAGGAAAGACCTATTGTACAGCATAGTTTAACTTGGTTAAGATATAGTGTTCTTTTTCCAGCAGGGTTGTCAACAAGACCAAGAAAAGGAAAATATTGTCATACCCATACTAGGCATTAGCCTTATATTATACTTACATGAACAACAGTTGGTACGTCAAGTCACTCCATCTTATTCCAATTTTCAAAAGAAGTGCAACTTTTTGCACAAAGCAAGTTTTATTACAAAGTTAAACACTATGGAAACAGTGCACAATGTTTTGTTTATTTTTAAGCTATTAGCATTTTAGTAGTGACAGATGCATTAATGCATTATTTTAAGCAATCTATTATATTTTTTTATATATTTTGTTTTAAAGGAATTTTTAAGCATGTGGAATAGTGCATAGTCTCTTTAAAATGTTTAATTGGTAGTGCTTTCTAATTAACCTAGGATTTTCAAGGTATATAAGACACCTGATTCAACAGCATGGTGTCACTTGATAAAGCTCAGAATTCCTCTGAGCGAAAGCGCTTGTGTGTTATTATTCTGTGGTTCTGAATAAAGGAATTATTTGAATTCGTTTGGTGCCTACCTAGATTTACTGAATCTGCCTTGGTGAACTTACAACAAGCTGTTCCATTTCCTGGCTGTGTGTGCATTTACTTCCTGGTTTGGTTTTCTGCTGTTTGTTTGATTTCTACCTATTAACTCCACTCACATAGCAACGAATCACAACCCACACTTCTACTAATCAATATAATCAGCCGAACACACTAAAAACACCCCTACTATACAACATCAGCCCTGGAGCCTTTACAAGCTTAGCCCATAGATGTGCATCGGCATTGTGCCGCCCAAGTTAGTTCCCAGTGCTTCTATCAAGTAGATCCACTAGAGTGATCCCCGGGGTGAAATTTCTATTACCCATCCACTCATCAAGATTTCTCTTGAAGAGGCCCAGTGAGGTGCTCTGCTTGACATGTATGGGAAGTCTATTCCAGTGCATGGGCAGTCTCAGGGTTATGAACCTGTCCTTCCAGCATGTTCTGTTGGTTGTGGTAATGAGGTTGAGGTCTCTGGAGCATGTAGTGTGGAAGGATTGGGATTTCTTTAGATGTAGCATTTCTAACAGAGCTGGGTCAGACATGGCTTTGTAAGTCAAGCAGAGATCGCCTGTAAATAGGGGTTTTGAGACAGAGAATAGCTGGAGTTTTTGAGTCTGTCCATGTAGGACATGTGTTTGGCCTAGGATCCTCTTTGTGAGGTACATTTGTGGCTTTTACAGCTGTTGCATGTGTCTAGTGAGGTGCATGCCAAATGGGGCATTATACTCGATGACTGGCCTAATGAGTAAATAAACTATATAACAAGAAAAAAATGACAAAGTGCTGTTAAGAAATCTCATTCTCCTTGCCATAAAAGCACATTAATGCAAACTAGTAAAGAACTTAAAGGAAACATTAGGAAGCTAAAAGTTGAATGTGGGCTTTAAAATATCCACTAAAAACAAAAATAATTACAAATCTTTCTTTAGCAATATGAGGAAGTTAAGAGCTAGCATTCAATAAAGTTCATAGATAGTCCACAATAACTTTGCATGCTCTGATCCAAGGGAAATATCATTGATTACAAATCTAGTACAAATTTTACTCCATTTGAGGGTAGCCTCAAACTGTACCTGTTCTTACTCTCATTGCCCTCCTTAAGGCTAGAGGGAACTTTTTGAATATGGGTTATTGGCTAAGCTTTTAATAGTCTGTAGACTGACTGCATAGCATTTACCTAAGAACACATGAGCCTGTGAGCTCAAAGAACTATAGAATGGTTTGAGAAGGGAGTCAACCAACCAGATGTCTACTATATTTTATCAGTGGGACACAGAGCTGTTACTAGATCCAACTGCACACTGGATCATCTCCAGAGTGCTCCACCCCACCGCAGTTGAGGACAGAAAAAGTTCTGCACACACACCAGCTCTTTTCTAACACGTGCACACACACACACACACACACACACACACACACACACACACACACACACACACACACACACACACACACACACATGCATATCCACACACACACACACACACACACACACACACACACACACACACACACACACACACACACACACACACACACACATATACGCATGCATGCACGCGCACACACACCACGCGCACACCCACACATGCACACACACACACACACACACACACACACACACACACACACACACACACACACACACACACACACACAAATACACAAACACATGCGCACACTAAAACAGATGAACACCTTCATTTAAGCAGCCTTGATATCAGATGCAGCTACTTAAATGACTGCCGTTATTGCTGTTGCATCTGATCAGCATTCTTTTGTGTAGGTATGGTAATAGTGGGACATCTTGGGTTGAATCAGCATACCATCACCACCTGGTGGCAGTTGGGTATAGTACAACTTCATGTTATTTTTTAGAGCCATGTAGTGGTATATTAGAGGAGGAATGCAATAAAGCATTCCTCTCCCACTGTAAAATCTTAGGTGAAGATGAAGCCCCCTCCAAGCCTCCACTATTTCTGTTGCATTCAGCCTATTTGGACCATGAGCTGAACCTTTATGCACTGTTAAGCCCACATTGGGAAAATAGCAAGCGCATTGCAATAGGACTATAAGTGAAGTAGTTGAGTCCACAGCATAAGTGAGGAAACAGTCTTCCATTGGACTGGAAGGAGTAGTCCAGAAGGGATAAAAACTAAAACTCCAGAGAGTTGTAAGTATGCAACACTCAAGAAACATTGGGGCAACTGAGGTATGTGTCCACAGTTAAAAAAAAAAGAAGTAGGGTTTACTAAGCAGCTAAAATCCTAGTGTACAGCCTGGCATATTTAACTATGAAGTAAAAATGTTATTTATAATTCCACTTGTAATGTTGTTGTTGTGTCTTTCGGCTTTTCCCAGTTAGGGGTCACCACAGGGGAACTCCGGTCCGCTAATGACTGGCAGCAGATTTTTACGTGCCGAGTTGCTGGCCCTGATGCACAACCTTCAATGAAGGTATGCCCATTCACGCATGTCCCCACACAGAAGACGCTCTAGCTGAGAATCGAACAGGACAACATCTTACTGTGAGGTGACAACGCTACCGCAGCATCACCACCGCAGTAATGCTATAATTCCACTTGTAATAACAACTCAAAACATTTTAAATGCATAACTGTTATACATGTACATTCATACCCTAACAGCAAAGCAACAACATCTGTACTTTGTTTATTTGTTTGACTCTGGGTTTATTTGTTTGTTTATCTGATAACAAAGAAAGTGTACTAATCCATTTCAGAAATGTTTTCAGTCATGGCTCACTCTCAATGCGGTGTTTATAGACAACAGCATAAATGTGGTCAAGACACAATGGAAATTCCTTTACTCTTGATCTTGGATGTACAGTGTGGAAATAAAATTAAAGAAGCAAAAGAGATGAGGAAGATACAAATGCTGGCAAAATTTCAAGTGCTGTGCTGGATGCAATGTGTCATGAGTAATAGTCAAACTTTTTCATTAGTTGCTGGTCTACTGGGGATTGTCCCATTTCTCCATGATGCTGTGACCTTGAAGTTAGTATATATAAGTACTAGGGGAGTCATGATGCATCCCTACAACCATCAGGGGCATCGTAGAGCTTGCACACCTTCAAAATGCTTTTGTTAGTGTGATTTCTTTTTATTCTTTAATGCAAATAGCATCTGGGAGGTTTCAGTTATTATTAATCTCATTTGTGTGAGGTGATCATAAATGAGTTGCATTCTTGTCAGGAAGTTAAATAGTTAACAGTCAATGCTCATGTAGTCAAAATAAACTTGGCAGAATAATTTTGTTAAACTTGGTATAATGATTTGGTAAAGGACATTTACAGGATGTTTTGTCCTTTGGGTTAGGTCTAAATTCATAAGTGATGTGCAAGAGAAGTGTAAGGAAAATAGTGTCATGCTCTGAACTAGAACCACATGGAAATCCTATACTTCATAAGCAGTATGTGTAGCTTTGCTTGAAAATATGAATTGCTCAATGTTAAATTTAGTGGTAATAAAATTGGTTAGAGACAGCAAGTACAGGAGTATTATAAGCAAATATTTTGTTTAAAAGAAAAATCAAATTAATAGTAAATATATGCATTGGTAAAAGTATGGTACCTCAGTTGAGAGTTAGTTTTCAAAAGTCTATGCACAGGATGTGTGATAATTGTCTGTTATATTTGTTATAATCTCAGACGCATTTGTTTAATGCTGGGTTTAGAAAAAAAGTAATTGGAAGAATGGAGTGATAGTTGTAAGCTGCAAGATGCCAGTTGTAAAAACCATAGTATTTGTGTGCTGATATCCACATAATGGTTATTGTTAAAATATGTTGAATAAGTCAGTGACTGTTCTCTCATAATATTAATAAGAGGCTTCAGGCTTAGGTGTATTTAATTCTGTAGTGTTTTGTTTTGTTTCACAGATTAATGCATTAAGCTACACTGTCATGAATGCTGATGGTGCCTACCATAAATTTATTTATGCAGTATGAATGAGAATATACATATAGTAATAGTATGGTAGTTATAACTTTAAGAGGGAGGTTCCAATTAAGGGTTTGTATTTTATGAGACATCTCAGAGAGTTCAGTTAATTAAAATGCTTGTTGGAAACTTATGTCTCTTGCCTCTTCATTCAGTCATCTTGACTATGTGAATGCTCAACTGTATGCATTTATTACATGGTATCGGGCATAAAGCTGTTTTGCTACTAAGTGCTATTTCTTTGTTGTTGTACTATGTTTCTGGAACTTTCAAAACTGCTTTCTTCAGAATGTGATTCCTTCCTTCTCAATGGTCTCTTACTATATCCCAGCCATGTGCAATAACAACCGAATCTGGTTGAAGATTTTTGATAGAAAATAAATGGACACATTTCATTGTTTTATATTCTTGCACTCCAAATGTAGGAAAAGAGTTAATTTTATACTATTTTCATTTAAAATTTCATTTTTACATATTATATCATATTGCCACATGCAGGAATTTTATGTTTACCATTTTTGCTTAGAGGGTCATTTGAACCGCCAGTCTTCATTGTTGCAAATTTTCAAACTGGTTCAGGATTTCTTCACTTTAACCATCAGTGTTTCTATAATTGCATGGTAACTTGTAAGAAAACTAGAGATTTTGAACTTAAAAGATCGATCTGCATCTTTACATGAGTAAAATTGTGGAGAAATCACAAAAGGCCCAAAATGCAACATTCCTTCATTTCACTGGCAAAAAAGCAATGAATATGCTTAACATGTTTTGCCTGAAACAAGAAGAAAAAGACAAGAAAAATCATGCATATTTAAGGCATTTTTTACAGAAATCAAGGGCTCTTAAGTGATTAGATGTCTGTGTGAATTTGTTTAAACAGAAAGCAAAAGATTATGAGTGTGGAGACATTCATCTCATAAGGGAATTGTGTGGGTACTGACAGTACAAAGGAACAATAACAATGATTCTGTAAGGCTCAAAAATATAAGTCCAGAAGGTTTAGGATTTTTTTCTTGAAAGTGTTTGCTTATCATTTTTTATACCCCATGCAGACTTCAGAGAATTTTTCCTCAGGTAAATTACAAATGCTGGAGGTGTGATGAGGAGTGAAGAAGTAATTGGGAACATGTTTTTTTTTTCCAGGGAGGATTTAACGAGTTGACAAATTTAAAAAAATCCATATTGTCGCTTGTCCAGTCAGGATGAAACAGACAAGCATTTGTGGGTTCTGTTCAAGCAGCTTTATTATGCACAAACACATCAGGATTGAGGCTTAATAACTTTAACTTAGATAAATTTATAAACTATCATGCTCATATATGCTCACGCTCTGGCTGTATTCTCAAAATGGCACTGAACCCAGCACATGCTTGCTATTTATATGCACGTGCCGACTTTGAAACACTTCTTAAAGATACAACACACACACACACACACACACACACACACACACACACACACACACACACACACACTGTTCTACATCCTCCTTCTTTGAGAAATAGTCATGCAATATTGACAACATCAATTGACATGCAATTAATACATATAATTCTTTGTCATGCAATTATACAGAACTAAATACATATAGACAATTATGTCCAGATTGCTGTATATTTCACACTAGTTTTGGAAATATGACCAAATCGTATGACTTAGAAATTAGAATTAGGTCTAGCAACTGGGACTGTCTCTGCTGAATGTTAAACCTTGGGAACACCAGGAACATCATTGGGAATGGAAATAGAAAGTAAGACACGTTTTGCAACAGGAACATTGTCTGGATTGCTCTGAGATCTAGAGTCTGTATCACAGGAACAATGCTGTGATATCGATTCTGATACAGGAAGAAGATGGCTGCGATTTTTCCTGTACTCCACACTCTCAGAATCTACGGAGCAGGATCTCGTCTCGGCACATATACCTGTTACTTGACCAATCTGGTCAAAGCCTTTCGCTGTTTGTATCCTCACTCTCTCTCTCTCCTTCTTTCAATGGACGAAGAAATCTGCTCAATTTATCATAGCTGGACTTCTGGAAAGGCCACTTTCTGTGTAGTTGGGCTCTGATTCTTCTGTTGTTCTTTGCTTTAGGCCTCAACAAATTGGAATTGATAGGTAATGTTGTCCTGGTTTGCATAGACAGAAGTCTCTGAGTAGGCAAGCCAAGTATATCATCACAGTGCATGTTTCTGAGATTGAGAAGATTCAAAACGCCGTCGGTATTGTCATACTTTGACTTCTCTAGTAATTGCTTTGCACTCTGTACTGCACATTCAGCTTGTCCATTTGACTGTGGATATTCTGGAATGCTAGTAACATGTACAAAGTCCCATTCTTTTGTAAATTTCTGAAACAATTGAGTTGTAAATTGGGTACCATTGCCAGAAACAACTTTGTGTGGACTACCATGGATTAAGAATTGATGTTTCAGCTTGGTGATAACAGCAGTGGACGTTAGGTTAGGTAGGAAATTGATCTCAAACCAGTTCAAATATAAGTTTACCAACACTAAGTAAAGCTGATTGTTCCACACAAATATGTAAGGAAGCAGGAACAACAATTTTAGGCCCTTTTTAAATAATGCCATCTTCCCTCAACATCTCATCTCTGTAAGGAAAATCGTTTGCACTTCAGGTGACACACTGAATTACTTTGACAGCCATCCAACATTAATTTAGTGGTTGAGCTTTTGCAAAATTGGATCAGTCTTTGTATGAACTGTCAACTCATCAAGTCTCACGGTAGAAAAATTATGCACTTCTATGATGTCAAAGTCAAAATTCTCTGCATTAAGCTGTTCCTTTGAATTTCTGAGTGATCTGGATAAGGTATCAGCCAGATAAATAAGATTGCCTTTTGTATGTACCATTTTGAAGTTGTATTTTTGCAATTCGAGCATCATTCTTTGTAATCTCGCTGGTGCTGAATGCATAGGCTTCTTTAAAATAGTGACTAGAATTTGGGGATCAGTTTCAATCTGAATAGCTCTGCCATAAATATAATCATGAAACTTTGAACATGTAAATACTATTGCCAAAAGTTCTTTCTCAATTTCAGCATATTGCATTTCAGTTTGGGTAAGTGTTCTAAATGCATAGGCTACTGGTCTGCCCTCTTGAAGAATAATTGCGCCAAGTCCAAATTTTGAA
Source organism: Protopterus annectens (assembly GCF_019279795.1). Taxonomy (NCBI): domain Eukaryota; kingdom Metazoa; phylum Chordata; order Ceratodontiformes; family Protopteridae; genus Protopterus; species Protopterus annectens. The sequence goes on along the minus strand of NC_056732.1, from coordinate 697,457,664 downwards.
GCATCACAGGAAATAATTACTAGTTTATTGATATCATAGTAACTTAATATAGGTGGTTTAGCAATTTTCTGCTTCAGGTCTTCAAATGCTTTCTGGTGTTGTTCCAACTAAAACCATGTAACATTTTTGCGCATCAGCTCTCTCAAAGATGCTGTCAACTCACTGAAGTCTGGTATAAACTTGACCACACCAAGAAAATGTTGTAGAGCTTGAACATTATCTGGTGCTGACATCTCAAGAATGGCTGCTTGCTTGAACAAGTCTGATTGCAAGCCAGTACTAGTAAATAAATGACCTACATATGTAATTTCTGGTAGCCTGAATTTTCACTTCAGAGGATTGAGCTTTAGGTTCACTTCACATGCTTTGTCTAGAACTCTTTTAAGGTTTCTGTCATGCTCTGCTTCACCATTATCTCCAAACAATAAATCATCTACTATTATAGCACAAGGATAACCCGTAAAAATGTGCTCCACTGCACATTGAAAGACTTCACTTGCAGAATTTATTCCAAATGGCATCCTAAGGAATCTATATCTTCCAAATGGGATACTGAAAGTGGTCAGTAGTGAAGATGTGCGATCAAGCATCACTTGTCAAAATGAACTTTTTGTATCCAAGACAGAAGAAACAGTGGCATTTGGTATTAGGGCTATGACTTCCTTGAATGTTCACATTGGATGATGTGGTCTCTTTAACACTTTGTTCAAATCTTTTGGGTCAGTACATATTCTGATTACATCTGAGCCTTTTTTGTGGGCTGCTACCATGGATGATACCCATTCAGCTGGTTCCGTAACTGGACAAATTACTCCTTACTGTACCATTTTATCCAACTGAACTTTGACTTTATCCTGTATAGCTATCAGAACTTTTCTTGCTGGTTTGACCACTGGACTGATTTCTGGTTCTAACTTCATAGAATAACCAACTGGAAGTTTGCCTAACTTGTCATCAAAAACATCAGCATACTCTGAGAAAATAGCTTCAGTAAAACTGAAACTAGGACATGCTTATATGATGATCTTCTTTGGTAAAGGAAAGCAAAGTCATTTTCAAACTGTCTCTGAGACCCAACAATGACTGCACAGGTCTTCAGACTACATAGAATAATAAGATGTAGCAGTTCCTAGCCAAATAACATGAAAGCACTACTAAGCCTTTGGTTTGAATTTCTTCACCTCCATAACCAACAAGTCTCGCACAACTGGCGACATTAAGTTGTTCACCAGCTCTCACCTTAACAAAAATGACTGCTGACATAACATTACATTTTGAACCAGTGTCTACTTTGAGCTCGGTGGATTTACCATTGATCTGGACAGTACAAAACACTTCATTCTTTGCCAACAAATTTACTGCATCAACCTTCTCATCAATTACTGACACACCATCTATGTAGAAAGCAGAACTGCAACTCTCTATATGATCAACTCGCTTTTTTAAGTGACCCTTCTTTATAACTGTGTGAGGTTTACTTGATTTGCAAAACTTTTGAAAATGGTTCAATTTATTTACATTTGTGACATTACTGACCAAATGCTAAACATTTTCTCTTTTAGACTCATGACTGGCACCACAATTGTGACAGTTAACAATAAAGCTTGATTTGGGTTTTGCTGACTCACCCTTGTACTGCACTGAGCATGTCCTTTTCTTAGAACTTGCTGGAAAACTACAGGTTTTACCTGGAAATCCTGCAGAGGTAGTTGATACCATGTGCTTAGGCCTGCTTCTGCTAGCCATGTGTCGCATGCTGTCTACATTTGCTCTGGAGACTGCTGAAACCATGCTCTTATCACTTACAAGCATACTTGTGTGCCTTTCTGTAACTTCATGGATTTGACAAACCTCAGTGGCTTTGCTGAGTGTTAAATCACTGTCATGAAGCAAAATCTTTCTCACTGCAGCACTATTAATACCACACACAAGCCTGTCCATTATTAACTCATCTTCTAAGTCATCAAACATACATGTTTTAGCTGTGTTTCTCAGGTCAGTAATATAAGCTGCAAAAGTTTCCCCTTGCTTTTGATCTCTTCACATGCCTCTCTAATGGAACATTTGTCTGGGGGTTGCACATTTCCCTGAATTTACATTTTAGACACTCAGGGTCCTCCCTTGATTCAGCCTGTACAACAATATGTCAGTTTTCATCTTCTCCTTCATATACTGCTGGTGCATACACAAATGAACAGTCTCTTTCAATGGCCTCTGACCAGCTAGGTTTAGCAAAATGAATGCCCTGGTGCATGCATCTTTGTCAGAATAAGCTGCTTGTATAAAAATATTGTACTTTTGCTCAAATATTGTCCAGTTCTCTGCAATATTCTGATCAAATACAAGTGGTCTGGGTTTACAAAATGCCTCTGCCATATTAACATGTACTGGTGAAGGCTTTTGCAAGTATGCAGAAACACACACACACATTTACATATGACAGAAATTTATGCCAGTACTTATAACTATGCCCAATAGCACAACAAGCCCCTGTAGAACTGAGCTTTGCAAAATAATTCTCTCTCGGGCACAATAATACTTTTGAAATCACTGTAGTGTAAGAAATCACCTCTTATCAGTGTAAGAAACATTTCAAAATAACACCGCTGTACGAATAAGCTGGACAGAAGAAGCTCAGAGTAAAACATTTTGAAGTAATTGCACTTTGCGAATAGACAGTACACAGCACACTAAAACTTTCCTAAAATGGCTGTACTTTGTTAAATAAGTCTTTACAGTGCAAGAAACACTCTGTAATGGTGGCACTCTGTGAATAGATATATCCAGCACAAGAAACTTTTCGAAATGGATGTATTTTGACTGCACTTCATGAAATAGTTGCACTTTGCACAGAAATAAACTCTTCAGAATAAATGCACAGTAATAAGCACATACGATAAGCACTTTTACACACTTTGAGATACTTTGAATAGCTCTAGTTATGCCCTTGATAGCTTCAATCAATGCAAAATAGTAGTTTATGTTAAAACATAGTATTTTGTCAAAAAGCATGCAGTCGCTTGTTTTGTTTATGCTTAATATGCCTTCTTGACCTTTATTATATTTGTTTTGTTTGTTTAATCTTTTTTCATGCCCCATATACCTTTCTTGAGCTCGTTTTACTCTAAACATACCTGTTTTACTTTAAACATGTTCGTTTTACATTTATGAGGTGATTCCAAACCCCATGTGCTTTTCTCATAATCAATTTATCAAATATCTTAATTTTAAACATTTTGTTTAGTTAATAATTTTTTGTGCTGCTCGCTTGTTTAATAATGCAGTTTGTGCCCTTGTAATGCACTGTTTTATCTTTTTTTTTATAAAATAAATCATTTGTGCAAGTTTTCATTACCTTTGGTTCATTTCTGGCCCTTTTTTGTGCTCTGTTCTCTTAGTTTACCTTCACTGTTAACTCTGCAATCATACTCAGAATGATTAAGACAGCTCTTTTGATGTAGAGGGATAAAGCCCAGATTCTAACCAGGTGACCAGAGTTCAATTAGTGGCTTATGCTTACAGAGAGCTGGTACAGATGGGAGAGACAAATGATGAGGCTATGCCTACTCAACTCTTTTCAGGGGGAGGGTGATGTGCTGGGTGACAATGGATCTTTTTCTGAAGCCCTGGTGGAAAACAAATCTCAGAACAGTAATCAACCTAGGTGTGTGGGTAGGTTTGTTTAGCACTGCAACTCTAGGGGCTAGTAGGGATGCTCTTAGGGAATGACTCCTTACTGGGGGGAGTATGTTTGGATCAGGCTTCTACTATAAGTAAATACCTTCATTGTGTACAGCTATGTCAGCTTCCTGACCCTCTGAAATCTTGTAGCATTTTGCTTTGCCAGCATGACAAAAGGTTTGGTGACTTTACCAGGGGGGGTTACAATTAGAAACTAGGTCTGGAAATATGGCTTCATCGCAAGGCCTTATGGGGAACTGAATTGTCAGAGATGCTTAACCCTACTTACTAAAAAAATGAAGCTGCAATTAAAAAATTAGAATCAGAGTGAGGAATTACTACTATGTGAAATGCCAGATTTTCCCTCAGTAGATGTGTTCTAATATAAGGATTGCACATTCTCTTCTTTTTGTTGACTGTTACTCAAAAGATTCAGACATTACTAATTGGTATGAAACTACCAACCATAGTGCCATTACAATACCAAAATCTATTTTTGCTAGATGTGGTATCCAGATGACCCAGTTTCTGATAATGATCTGATAATGATCTGCAATTCATATGTAAGGAGTTTTTCACGTTTGCTAAATAAGAGGAGTTTAAACATACTATCTTGACTCCTAAATGTGTGCAGGGCAATAGGCTAATAGGGATTATGGTCCAAACAGCTAAGAATTTCATGAGGAAGCGTGACAGTTCTGAGAATTCAGCTTGCTTTTTTCCATATGATTATGTGGAAATTCACCTCTTCAATCTGTGTGGCTTTATTTGGACAGCTACTTTTGAGTGGATGACTTAAAGACAAATTGCTAACTTTTTATTGCTAATTCTGAAGGACCACAAAGAAAAGTAACACGGCAAATGTTTTACAGATCACAGAAAAAAAAAATCTGCCAGCATTGCAGAAAATGGAAAGAGTAAGGTTAAGTATGGGTGTCTGGGATTAACACAGAGAAAATCATTTACCTGCTACAGTGTTATGTCAGGTGGAAAGATCAAGACTTTCTTAGATGCAGATCTCTCTAATACAAATCTATGGAAGAAATAGGAAGCATTCATTTAAGTTATGTACCAAAACAGATAGTAGCAAGTTCAACTACCAGAACTTCTTACTTTACAAGTACATCCTCTAAATGTTGTTTACCTGTCGGACTCAGCACTATTACGCTATCAAAGAAAAAAATAATTCTTCAGGTGTTGTAGAATTTCAATATTAACTGGCTAAGGTTAAAAAATTTACTCAAAATGATCCTATGTTCCACAACAATTTGTTATTCAAGATAATTTGATGACAAGAGACCAGCTTACATCTGGATTATATTCATGATTTGGAAGACTGGATAATAATCTATATCTTTTAGTCACGGTGTAGAGTAAATTGACTGCAAATATTTCATTTTACTTCATATGCAGTATACAGTTTTAGTTTTCCTTATATTGATCTGCATCATAGAATTTCACATGGCACACAAGTATACTTGTAGAATAGTTACAATCAGTGTATTTAAAACTGAAGTTTTTTTTATGTCTTGCATCTTGTTTTTAACAAAGGGGATGTAGCATATGCATGCACATGTATATAGCAATGTTAAGGCAGATACAACTTTAAAAATAAGTTGCCAGTAAAGGTTTGTGTGCTATGTAACTTCTCAGAGAGTTTAATTGGTAAAACTGCAATTGGATACATATAATATGTTTTACCTTTTCCTGTGGTTATTATGAAAGGTGTCAACGTAACTGAGTGCATAAATATTGTACAATGTAAATGTTAACAGTTGATGGATGGAAAATTGTGCTATTGTGTACATGTTTTGAAAACACAGGAGAGTGAATGGACTGGATAACCTTTTATCTAATATGAAGAGAAAATAGTATTTGGGTTGGAGGGGATCTAAACATTTTTAATGTTTACTATCTTGGCAGGTGTAAAGGGGTGATTGAAAGCAGTACCCAGAATTTTTTGTAGCCACTCTCATTTATACAATTATTAGTGTGAGACCTACTAGCTTTCCCCAGAAGGATGAATTGTTGGCAAACTAGGGTTTTCCCTTCTCCCTTGATGGTGTTTGTATATATAAGTAACACTGGTGTGGGAGATGTAGTGGGATTGCCGCACTGCTAAAATATATTTTTTATGTGAACATCAATTCCTGAATGCTGTTTCCATTTGCAAAATTTGCTCATATATGTTATCACATGAGTCAAACAGTTGTCAGAGAGACAAATTTTTCAGGATGGGGCCAATACCTAGTAACATGGTAGTGCAGGAAGGCTGCCATTTAAAAACACATTGTTTTTGATCATACACAGCACCAGATATATAAACAAGGCCTAGCCAAAAGATATCTGTGATCCTTGCCTCAAATAAGTGGACACAGGGTTATGAGTGATGGTTACTGGGTTAATGACAACAAGATGCTAGCTAAAGGCCAGGCTTAAAATTTAAGTTAGTGCAACAAGATGGATTCAATATGTTGTGTGCAAATTGTGATATTCTTAATTTTACTGAGGTTGTCCTCGAGCTTTCTCATTGTTTGTAAAACATCTACATGCCAATCAGTATCTCTGTGTGTAGAGGCTGCTTTTGCTAATTCAGCATAAGACAGTTTTAAAAGTGGATTAATACCTTCTGTGAAGATTTCTGTAAGACCCAAAGATCTGGTTTCAAGTAACACATTGCTGGTTTCTTCTGTCATGTCCCTTCAGTGAACAAAGTAGCAAAGTTCAACAAGAAAAGAACACTGTCAGGGTAAGGTATCACCTCCCAAAAAAAGCACAAATCCAAAATAAGAAGAGGATGATACTCCACAACAAACGAAGCAAAACCAGATGAATTCATTTATTAATATGAGATCTTTATGATATATTTATATATTTTTTATGGAAAGGAAATGATGTTTTTTTTGTAACTGACATGTGACTTGCAAATGTGTTTTTCATTGGTGTTTTACTTATATATAAGTTGATTTAAATTTTATGGTTTGTTGAAGTCTGATGAAGCGTTCCAAGCAACGTGAAAGCACTTACTTATTAGAATAAAGGACTTGTCTTTTCATTCATCTGGTTTTGCTTCGTTTGTTGTGGAGTATCATTCTCTTCTTATTTTGGATTTGTGCTTTTTTTGGGAGGTGATACCTTACCCTGACAGTGTTCTTTTCTTGTTGAACTTTGCTACTTTGTTCACTGAAGGGACATGACAGAAGAAACCAGCAATGTGTTACTTGAAACCAGATCTTTGGGTCTTACAGAAATCTTCACAGAAGGTATTAATCCACTTTTAAAACTGTCTTATGCTGAATTAGCAAAAGCAGCCTCTACACACAGAGATACTGATTGGCATGTAGATGTTTTACAAACAATGAGAAAGCTCGAGGACAACCTCAGTAAAATTAAGAATGCCCAGTGGCAAAAAAGACATATGGAGGCATGCATTAATTTTAAAGTTGTCCCCAGAGGTCTTCGTTTGTTAAAAATGCCTACTTTTGGCTCTGCCTATCCTGAACTTTTGTCTAAGTGGCAGCAACTTAATTTAGATATGAGCTATGCCTACATGAGACTACTTATTGAACAATATACTTTAATAGAGTTGGAACTTCAGCAAGAAGCTATAGCTTTAGAAGAAAAACTGACTGCAGCCCTTACCAACACACAGAAAGAAGATTTTCTTTCTGATATAGCGACTACAATGCAAGCGCTAGATAATAAGTTATTATTGGCAAAAAAGAAGAAATTAGAAAGAGACTGTATGGATTTCTCGAGGGGGAACGTCTTCTCCTGGCCGAGAGAATCCACCAGGACAACATATGCTGTGACGCGTACTAACATTGAAATGCCTTTCTCTGAGCGTAACACTTTATCTGCTCCTACTCCTTCCATGCCTGCTTCCTCTTCTCAGGTAGAAGCAGCAGTCAGTGAGCAATGCTCCAGTGTGAATACAGTGAACTCTGATGTTTTAAATACAACCACCATGTCAGCACCTGTAGTGAGAAGAAAATCTCCTATGTCAGCAAGTGGAACTGTTTCAGCTGAATCTAATGACACTTCTCTTCGTTTTCCACTCCCTTTTCGACAGGAGATGAGGCACAATTGGAGTCCACAAACAACCAGGAAAAGGAAGATATCAGGAGGCCAGTTAGAACTTCAGAAAAAAACTTTCAAAACTGTAACCAGGACTTGATTATTAATCTTTCCAGTCACATGCTTATGGACAATGAAAGAAAGATTTTGAACAAAGGTTTGTCCTTCATTCCCTCTCAGGGGACTGATGTAAGTGATTTAATTGTTGATATAAAATGTTTTGTTAGAAATATTGCACTTGGTTTACAGTTTGGCAACAATGTTTTTAATACTGATGTTATGTCTTTTAAAAAACCTTCTACTTATATGCCTGCTATACATCCCTTATTGGAAAGTTTTGAAAGAGCTTGCAGTGATGATTTGTTGAAGTTTTTTGAATCTGACAATATAAAACTTGATTTTTACAATATCACCAAGGAAGAGAAGTTAGCCCTTCATGATTTAAAGAACAATACTAGTATAGTCATGCGACAAGCTGATAAAGGGGAAGCTACAGTACTTCTAGATACCGGCTACTACCATGATACTATGTTAGAAATGCTCTCAGACATGACTACTTATAAGAGACTGAGCATGTCAGATCTAGACAAGTTAATAAAAACAGTACATGCAGATTTATATGACATGTTGATGTGTGGGATTATTGATGAAGAACTTTACAAATATTTTTTGATAGAAAAACCTGTGATACCAGTAATTAGAGGTTTACCTAAGGTACACAAGACCACACATAATCCTCCGCTTAGACCAATAGTATCTGGCAGAGGCTGGTTAACTGAGACAATATCTATTTTTCTAGAAAAAAACTTGAGACCAGTCGTGGAATCTACTAGATCTATATTACGTGATACGAAACAGTTCTTAGAAACACTAGCACCTTTCAATGAGAACAATATTCTGGAAACTACAGATTATATGGTAACACTAGACGTTGTTTCTCTTTTCACCTGCATACCCAATGATGTAGGGATAGATTTCTTAAGGTTATATTTGTTAAACAAAGGACTTAGCAACAATCAAGTTATTAAACTCACAATGCTGTTAGAAATGGTTCTTTGTCACAATGTTTTTATCTTTAACAATGAATACTTCCTTCAAATTAAAGGAGTAGCTATGGGCACATCTTGTGCAAACTCTTATGCTAACCTTGTGTTAGCATACTGGGAGAGTAAGTATGTTTTAGAACATTTGGCTTACTCCACTTCTATAAGATATTACAAACGTTTTGTTGATGATCTTTTTTTAATTTGGGGAGGCACACTAGAGCTCCTAAAAGAGTTTGTTCTATATATCAATGGAACTACCACATTTCTTAGGTTGACTGAAATGTATTCACAAAATACAATTGATTTTTTAGATGTGACACTGAGGAAAAAAGACAATACTCTAGAAACAGAAGTATTTAGGAAGATATGTAGGAAGAATGGTATTCTTCACAGAAGTAGCATGCACCCCCCCCCCCATATACACAGAAACATTGTGAGTAATCAAGTGAAACGTTTTTCTAATATAACTAGTGATGATTTGGTTTTCTCTGATGCATTAAAAACTATAGAAAGTGATTTTAGGCATAGAGGCTATTGCAATAGAGATATGCGTTCATTGGACACTTTTGAACGTACACATCTAGGACATCCTTTTATTAAAAAACAAGGCAGCATAGATGAGAGACCTATAGTGAGGAATAATGATAAGAGGAGACTAGTGATACCCTTTACTAATAATAATACTTCTATTGTCAACATTATTAAGAGACATTGGAACATTTTACAGTTAGATGATGGTATAAAAGACTTAGTGGGTGAAAAACCATCCTTTAGCTATAAGAATACTAAATCTTTAAAACGTATGCTTTGTTATGAGAGAGTGCCTAAAAATAAGATCTCCTCTGAGAGAAAGGGTACATTTGCATGTCGCTCTTGCAACCAGTGTATATATATAATGAAATCTAATGTCTTTATACATCCAAATACTGGTGTTAAATATGAGTTTAATGAATACGCTGATTGTAAGTCAAGAAATGTGATTTATCTAGCATCCTGCATAAAATGTTATTGTTTCTATATAGGAAAGACTAATAGAACCTTAAGAGAAAGGATACGAGAGCATTTGTATGCTATACATAGAGAGAATGAAGGGAATGCCCTAGCCAAGCATGTACTACAAAATGACACCACACATGCCTTTAGATTTTTAGTAATAGGACAGTTAACAGAGACTGAAAGACTTGGTAATATTGGCAATAAGACAGAAAAAGCTGAGGCAAAATGGATTATTAAGCTATCTGCGAATAAAGGTCATGGTCTCAATGATAAATTTTCATTGAGACCATTTTTATTAGATAAACCTTTGAAACATTAAACATAAGTCTGACTATGCAATATGTGTTTTAGTATGTTTTAACATTTTATTTTTACCATTCATTTATTAATATGAGATCTTTATGATATATTTATATATTTTTTATGGAAAGGAAATGATGTTTTTTTGTAACTCACATGTGACTTGCAAATGTGTTTTTCATTGGTGTTTTACTTATATATAAGTTGATTTAAATTTTATGGTTTGTTGAAGTCTGATGAAGCGTTCCAAGCAACGTGAAAGCGCTTACCTATTCGAATAAATGACTTGTCTTTTCATTCATCTGGTTTTGCTTCGTTTGTTGTGGAGTATCATCCTCTTCTTATTTTGGATTTGTGCTTTTTTTGGGAGGTGATACCTTACCCTGACAGTGTTCTTTTCTTGTTGAACAGAGCATACTTGCAACTGACAACTCTTAGGTGTATGTTGTGCGTGTGCCTTGGTATTACTGCATTGCTACCACTTGAGCATAGACTCTTTGCAATCATAATAGTAACTGTACTGTTTGCATTGTTCTCACACAGTGTGTGCATGGCTGCAGTAAACCAGTCATGGCTGCTCAGACTTAATTGTGTCTTGACTTAGGTTAGCAGGTCTTATATACCCTATACCTAGCTGAGCTATGAATAGTGTATCTTGTACAGGAAACTAATTCCAAGACCCACCTGGACAAAATAGAAAGTATATCTGCTTGTATGTTTCTATTGTCAACTTTATAGCACTTGATACTCTGAAGCACTATAGAAACTGATTTATGCTCACAAACAATGAGCTTCTACTTGACTAGAATAAGTATTCATGTGATAGGTGCAAATATCAATGCATTCTGGAGGCATTCCTCTCAACCAATAAAGTGGCCTGTGAGCATCAGACAAGACCTCCTACATCTCATCACAACCACATTAAACTAATTTATGTTGAGGCTGCAAAAGGTCACTATCAAAATTTCACAGAATTACAAGACTATGTTTTAGCAGATCTCCACCACCACACCAGCACCATGTTTACACACAGTAAAGGATCACAAGGAGGTAGACCGCAAATCTAATACCTCAAATTCCATGAGTAAAAGCAGTAATGTCTTTGTAATTAGTGAATCTATTGTCAGTTACACTGACTCCACATTAACAACACTGGACAGTTAGTTCTCTTTCTGGTGCCAGAATCTACAACATCATGAGGGCTCTAAATTCTGTCTCTCAAATATAATTATGACTTAGAGTAGTCCATGTGGATGTGAATAACTGGCGGTGTGCAACCTGAGGGATAAATAGAGACATATTGGATCTCACCAAGCAGGTCAGACACTGGTCCTGAGTGGAATCCTTCCTTAGACCAGAATGATACCCTTATACAAACAAAGGCTGATTGGTTTCAACAATAGTGCCATTCTAGAAGGGTCCAGTATATGTCAGTATGGGATGAAATTATTGACAGTTTTGATCCACCAGGGATGGCCTGTATATCTCATTCCATGGCTTCTGCATATTATCCAACGACCTTGCTGCCCCATAGTGATTTTTTATCCAAAAATAGCAAATATCTCTGTAGCAATTTCCCACATTAAATCAAAGCATATCAAGGTGGCTCTGCTCAGTAACAGAAGTCAAACAAATTGCCTCATCTTGAGGCTGTCCTGCAACTTAAGCACATACCTTTTTATGTACTTATGGAAACATGGCTTTAGTGTAAAGGTAACACACTCTCTCCATACCTGGGTGTTGTACCTACCATGCATTCATGCATGATACAAATTACTGTGATATTCCATATTTATCAAGAACCACATTACATCTATTAAGATTCTGAGATATCCAAAAAATGAGCTCACTGGATTCCACTTTACCCTGAGAAAAACAAAGTGAAAACTTATAGCCTGCTATAGAACATCCACAGTGTCCCCACTCACCATGTAACATGTTTAAATGTACTTCAGAAGCTACCTATTACCAAAAACTCCTTTACAACTGGATAGTTTTACTACCAAATTGGTATTCCTTTACCTCCAGAGTTGGATACACACAGAGATTGTTAGACTTAATAAATAAAAATTCCCTAGAAGAGATAGTTAACAAATCAACTAGAGCACAAAATAGTATTGACATAGTCTTAACTAATATAGCTACTAGATGTATCATGCCTCTTGTTTCGCTATCCTGGTCAAGTCTGAAAATAAACTTGTAACCTTCTCTTTCAAAACTCTAAAACCCTTGAAGCCAATAATTCTGAATTCAAGGATATCAAATAGACAAACATCCAGAAACTCTATGACAAGCTATCCAAACTCACTTGCAGCTTCAGACCTGAAACTGACACGACTACTATTTATACAAATTAGTTCTATTACCATAGAGATAGGTGCCTAGAGCTGCCCATCCCAGCTACACATACTTCTCAACCTCTTAGCATAAGAAATCTGGGCAAAGCCAAAACTTATGGGGTGACAAAGGACCAAAAATAGGGACAAATGTTAAATATTCCTCTTATAAAGTTAGACAGTTGCTAGAATAAAAGATTCTGTGTTACCATGCAGTTTCTGAATGATATGAATTCTGAAACTCAAATGCCTCTCATTATTTAGTGACTTCAGTCCTTACTGATTTGCCAGAAAGCCACAAGGTTTATGGGAAACAGGTCTATATCAATTTGTCAAATGGCAGATAATCGAATTGCCATTCATTAAACCCCTAATTAACCAAGCCGCTAATTGCCGAATGGAATTTTCAGCTAAACTTTTCCTAGAGTAAACCAATGATAGGCCACCCTAGCAACCATAAAGAAAATAATAAAATTTAAAACCTATCTGGGTGGGTGGGGGCTGCACCCCCCACACCCCTCCTAACTAAATATACCAACTCTGAGATCACACTACAGTGAGGAAAAGATCAAATTCCAGATGGTCGCCGACCATTGGTTTGCCCAAAGAAAAATTCCATTGAAAACTCCATTCGGCATTTAGCAGCTTCGATAATTAGAGTTTCAAAGAATGGCGGTTCAATGATCTGTCATTCGACACAGTAATATAGACCCATGGGGAACAGATGATAAATATAAGGAAAAAATCTGGACATTCTGCAAAAAATCTGGACAGTTGAGAGGTATACTACAACAGCTAAAATATGAGGGGAAGTTTAAGAACAAACCATCCTGGCAATCCACTGGCTTAAATAAAAAGAGAAAAAAATTGTCTTAAATAATACAACAGAGCAAATATTCCTCAAAGTAAAGACTGCATTAAAAACATCACTAAGGAACCAAAAGCTACTATCAGGGCCAGTAAGCCACATCATGAACTTAAATTAGCTTCGGAAGCCAATTATAGTTTTCAGTCCTTCTTTAGTTACATTCAAAAAATTAAGAAGCTAGTACCTAGCAGATTTTCGGACTCACTCAAATGGCACCACTCACCCAGACCCAACAGCATTAAAAAATTCTAGCAGACAAATTTAGTTCAAATTTTATCCCTGAAACAAATATCTTAATTCCACAAATTCCCAAATCCTTTAAACCTTCTAATACTACAAAGGAATGCATACTAAAGGTACTCTGCTGATATTTGAGCCCAAAGTATGATGAACTGCAATGGTGAAACCTCTAGGCAAGGGCTGCCCTACCATGTACCTGGGAAATAATACACCCAGTAGCCTGAATAGTCTGATTTGCAAAGCCATGGATGGCATCACATCTGACCTCATAAACTATGATATCATAATCCTTATCAGGCTAGACCCACATCAGTTTGGCTTTGTCAAAAGGAGACCTTGCCTACTCTATTTAGTTAACTTCTTCAAGAATATTTATTGTTTTTGTTTGTCCTTTGATAACTGTGAAAATCTGACTGAACAAATTTCCCATTTTCATCGGATGCCGGAGAGAAAAACTCCACAACAGATTCAAAAATATTTAAACAGTAGTTGATTAATTATATACAAGGGGAGAAAAGCCCCACAATAGATTAAATATTTTACAATGAGTTGGGGAGAAAGGCTCCACAAAAACACTCACAAAACATTTTACAATAGCTGATAAGTAATTATACACAAAGGAAGAAAATCCCCACAACAGATAAAAACATAAACAAATTGAAATACATTTATATAAATATTACTAAGATAAATTGCAATCAAGAATACTATATGTACTGCAAGTAGCGAGACACATTGCAGAAGTAAATAGCCTATGTCAAGTCAATTACTACATAGTTATTCAAAATATTGACTATATTTCTAATAATATATAGATCTGAGAAACAATAGAGTATTCTGCTGCCAAAACAGACAGAGGAATCGAATGAGATGAGGGGGAGTTATGAGCAGGAGGGAAAATTAAGGACATAGAGAGAGAGAGCTAATTATTGTTAGAAAGATGAGAATGTTATGGAAAGACATGAGGGATGAAAATAAATAGTGGTAAGTGTTGGCTGAAGAGGTAGAACAGCTTACATTAGTAGTATGTTATCATTAAAGTGAAGGCTTCTTTTGATGTTAGGCCCTTACTACCTGCTAAAGGTGTTAGTAAATTTAGAATGAGAAAGGCATAGTTATAGTGAGTATGTGGTCATGCATCTGTTTTAAGGGTTGTGCATGTACAATTCCAGGTGCCAGGTAGATATTTTTTAGACTCATCTTGAATTTGGAAAGCTTGATACTATGTTTAAGGGATAAGGGGATAGAGTTCCAGGAGTGGACTACACAGCTGGAATAGAGAGAGGCTCCTGCTGACAGGTGTGGATTGTAAGTAATGAGGAACATTTTGTTTCCAGATCAAAGTGGGAGAGCAGGTCACATAGACTGTAGACAGCAGCCATTTGGTACATACAGCTTATCTGGATCTGGCCAAAGCGTTCAGCACAACACCTCATGGTTACTTAGCTAAGTGTCTTAAAAGTAGATCTGTATGAGGTTAGGTCAGGCAGATTAACAGTGGAGCTGAAAGAGCTGTAGTTCCAGGCCAACATTCCTGAAACAGTCTGCTGCTTTTTCTACTCCCAGATTAGGCTGAAATCCTGTGCTATTGTCACATCAGATAAATAGGTCAATTACAATATTCAAATCCTGGTCCATAGCACTCATAATCCAGTATTGGGTGTGATACATAACCAGATGACTGAATTACAGAATGCACATAGTGCCATGACCCCTCCTTTTAACATCTGATCTTCACACTGGGAATCAGGACCTTTGGTTAACTAAGTCTGCAGATGTCTGCAAAATGGGTATTATCATCAAACCTCACTCTGATATCCATTCATTACAGCAGGAACTAACCATTATAAACAAGTGTATGGAAAAAAGGGCTGAAATTAAATGTTAAAAAGTGCAGTATAGCCACATTTGGTAAACAACTCTTTCTTCAGTACACAGCACAGGCAATATCTAACTTCAAAATGATAATGTAGTCAGTGATTCTGAAACCTGAGTCGATTATTCCCACTTCTTTGACCCCAGTGTAGCAACAGTAGTCAGGAAATCCTTCTATTTAGCACAACTAATATCTGAAGGCATATCATCCAGGTAGAAAATGAGTTATTATCCTTCTGTATTCATCCCTAAAATGACCATTTCTTGAGTACAACACACACTTTAGGAAGTACCCTTCTAAAAATATTAAGCAAATGAAAAGGACCCAGAGTTTTCTAACCAAGCAGATTTTTGGCCTAAAGTCTCTGAGCTACCAGGAAAGCACTGAAGCTGTATCTTTTCGCTCAGTTTCTTATAAACTCTTCCAGGTAGGTGATGTATGGCTGCATTCTACAACATTAGAGACCCCATCTTCCTTGATCTACCCACCACTTACTCCTCCTTTAGAAATGGCTTCCCCTGCAAGTTGAACAAAGTGTCACCTTTCACATTAAATGTGGACGATTTGATGGACATCCTTACAATTACTCTGGGAAAGAGATGCTTTGCACTTACTGAGAAGTGGAAGAACATCATGATGGTGTGTAACAGACAACGTTGTAAATGATACTGAGCATTAAATAGAGCAGGGTAAGTAGCAAATGATTTTGCATAGATATTCATGAACATAGCGGTCAGATAGGTACATTTTGAACATAGTAAGCTCTGTGATATTAAGCTACTTAAATATGAATATACCAGCTAAGCCATCATTATGTACTGCACAAAGATAACCTATAAGGACAAGCGCTAGAAAATATATTGTGTATTTTGCATATATTGGAGAAGTCCAATGAAAAAATACATTGCAGGAGAGGCTTGAGGGTGTTTTAATCTGAAAATGAATTCAGTTATAGAAAAACCTTCCCCATTACTTATTGAGAGGTAATTAGAGAAAACAGTTACTCCCAGCTTAGGCAGCAATCTTAAGTAGCTAGCCAGAAAAAAAAAGTACTTATATTTTCTTTTACAGGCAGCTACCCACAAGTGAAAATACTGATAAATACAGGGAGACCGACAAGTTATTTAGTACAAAAACAAGGAGAAATTATGATTTAAGCTAAAATTATTTACCATGCTCATATTATGTGCTTCAAAGAGGCCAGACTCAATAATACTATATTGGTTGATGATGAAAAAATATTACTGATGATAATCATATAGCAGGAGTATTTGTCAACTACTTCTCTAATAAACAAACGAAACCACTTTCAAAATCTGTTAGGGTTTGTTGAAATCAATAAAAAATTCAAATACATCAGAAATGAATAACAAGACACTACAGTATTATAGGAAGCACCCTCGTCCCCTTCAATAACTTGAGGCTTCTTCCACATAGTTAAGTCATCTGTATCACATACTATTGCCTATTGCTGAACCAGACTACTACAGAGATATCCACACAAGTAAAGAGGGCTTTAGCCAACATAATGCCTAAGTATGCTGCCTGCCCTAAAGCCATGGGGAACATTTCTTCAGTGAAGGACTACAATGCCTTCCACACATTCATTCCAGATATTGCACAGGCAGGGACCAAAGGTGGAGGTGTTTCAGTCAATCTCAACAACAAACTCACTTCAAGACTAGTCAAACAGTATGGCACTCTTGAGCTTCTCCATGTCCAGATTTATATAGGCAAAGTCCCATATCCTGTCCTTGCAAACTATAGGCAACCGTGTATGACCAAAGAAACCCATAACTTGTATTTGGACTTAATGGAGGCCCCCACTGTTCAACTCAATACCATATTCATGGGCAACTTCAACTACCCCTCTAAAACTTGGGACCCAAAACTTACAAGTCCAGAGATTCCTGGACTTCCTAAACAAAAACATCTCGGACCAGATAGTCTACTGGGAGTTCAGACTTTCTCAACCTGGTACTCAAAACATGGGAGAATGCTGTAACCTCCCTAGTGAAGTGCTATGCTTGAAACCTCAAATGCAGCACACAACAGTGTACAGAACTGATTGTAAATGGAACCATCTACACTGGGCCAGAAGATTTGGCCAACAAATTCAGCCCCAATTTTAGTCTTCCCCCCTCCCTAGCACTACCTCCAAGGAAATATCATCAAATAACCCCCAGCTATCCCTAGGGAGGTCCTAGATGCATTTACTAAGCCAAAAACACTGCATCAATGGGCCCCGATAATATCCCAGGATGCCTCCTAAATAGCTTGAAATATGACCTATCAGAAACACTGGAGTCACTGTTTAACCATAGTCTCCAGGCAGGCTTTGTGCCAAGCAAATGGAGAACTTCAGTGGTCATTCCTCAGCACAAGGGTGGGTCATCAATGGACCTTGGGAACTACTGAGTTATAAGTCTAACTGGTCTCC
Source organism: Protopterus annectens (assembly GCF_019279795.1). NCBI lineage: Eukaryota > Metazoa > Chordata > Ceratodontiformes > Protopteridae > Protopterus > Protopterus annectens. The sequence continues at coordinate 697,439,804 of NC_056732.1, read as the reverse complement.
TATGCAAAGCCATGGAAAGAATTAGCTTGGAAATGATTAATGAGGACATAGAAAACCTTCATACACTGGGGATCTAACACAGTTTGGTTTTGTTAAGGGCAGATCATGTCTACTCGACCTGGTGGACTTCTTTTAGAAGGTCATCAAGATAATGGAAGAGGGCAGAGAGCCTTCCTTGTCTTGGCTAAGGAATTTTATTCAATACTGCACTCAGGCATTCTAAACAAACCAACAGATATAGGCATAAACCCCTGTGTTATGAATTGGATAGCCAGCTGGCTCTTAGATAGGACCCAGTAAGTTAGCATAGGGGAGACCCCTTCCACAAAGAGGCCAGTCACTAGCAGAGTCCTTCAGGGCTCTGTGTTGGGTCTGCTTCTTTTTGATATCTGCTTTTCACAAGTCAAGGCCTATGTCAAGGGCCTCTGCAGACTGAGTGTGCAGATGATTTCAGCCTAGGAGTAGACATAGAATCCCCTCACAACACTCACATCCTACTGGAAGGACTTGCATAGACAAATGACTGGTGCCAAAGTCATGGCTTAAAAGTCACTGCCATGAATTGCATAATAATACCCTTTGGTAAGTCAGCCACCCTAGGAAACTACCTCATTGGTAACACATCCCTGAGGGTAGAACCAGAAGTCAAGGATTTGGGTACTTATGTAGATAATAAACTGACTCTCAATCAACATACATCTAAGATGAAGGAAATTAGTCTGTTTTGCTCAACTTATAAGCAAGGGCAGGCCATCTAGATTCAAGGAAGCCATCATTCCACTGTATTTGGCATTCATCAAGCCCTTTGGTATGTACCTGACTAGACACATGCAACAAGTGGAACATCTGCAGAGGTTCCTCACAATGGAATGCAGGGCATAAATAGCATGTCCTATGCAGGTTGCATCAAAGCCGTACATCTATACACCTACAGACTGTTGGAAGTGATAAATGCAAGGCATACAGGGTATCTTTGGATTCCACTCTAGTGGACTTTTTGCATAGCTTCAAAATGAATAACATCAGAATTTCTCAGTCTAGGGATTTAAATCTTGCTTGCAACATAAATAGTAGGGACACATCAGAGAGACAAAAATGTATCTCGGAGAATTCTCCTTTTCTGGAACAGGCTTCCCGTTCATATGAAGTGTAGTTCCTACCTAACCTATTCAAGAGAAGCCTAGACTAGTGGTCAGGAAATCATAACTATACCACAAGTCTAGCACCCATATATCTAATGGACAAAAGTAGCCCATAAATCTTGCCCTAACGTACGTATACCACTTAAATAATCTGTAAGGCACATACACTTGTGGGGTACCACTGGGATACTTGGCTAGGCTCATAAAGACCCCAGTGGTCATTAGACTAGTATACACCTATGAACCAATGATGAGATTAACAGAATTTTTTATGTCCTAAGTTAAGGACATTTTAAGACCATTTAGCATGTATATGTTTCAGAAATACAGACAAAAGCTAAGACAATAGTATTATTTAAGGGCAGTGATGCAGATATCAAAAGTAGTTATAGAATTATACCTAAGAAGTATGGGTGGAAAATACTTTGAGAGGGTAAATTTAAGGGTTTATCACTATCTTCTCTGTAGACTTAGGATATAAACCAACATGGATTTACAAAGGTAAAATCATGCTCTATTAACTTGGTAAGTTTTCAGACCCTAGTAGTAGAAGCTTTAAAATAACAGTTGCTGGTATGTCTGTAGGGGTCTATATTATAATATCGAATTTTATAAAGTTCGAATGTTATAATATCAAACCAGTTTTGTCGAACGCTGAAAACAGCAAAGGTGCAGGACACCGAATTCTTTCCCAGGGAAAGAATTCGGTGGGCCGTTGCTCTGGCTTTGCTGTTTTCAGCATTCGATATGTTGGAGCGTTACGGGTCAGGTTCAGGTAAGTGTGCGATTGTGTGTAGGTTAGGGTTAGGGGGTGGGTTAGGTGAGTTAGGGTTAGGGAGTGGGTCAGGTAAGTGTGCGGTTGTGTGGACATTAGTGTTAGGGCACGGGTCAGGTAAGTGTGCGATTGTGTATAGGTTAGGGTTAGGGGTGGGTTAGGTGAGTTAAGGTTAGGGCACAGGTCAGGTAAGTGTGTGGTTGTGTGTAGGTTAGGGTTAGGGGGCGGGTTAGGTGAGTTAGGGTTAGGGCACGGGTGAGGTGAGTGTGCGATAGTGACAGACCTTAGGGTTAGGGTCGGGTTAAGGTAAGTGGATAGCTAGTAGTGTATTTAAAGTTTAGTTTAGTTTAGGTTTAGGTGTAGGATTTTAAGTGTATGTGTGTGGATTGCTGTTTTTTGTGTGTGTTGGTGTTGTGTGTATGTTTCTCGGAATAGCAATTTTTTTCCCTGCGAAAAAAATCGCTATTCTAACTGTTTGATGTTTGCAGATTTCAGTGTTTAGGGTTCGATATTATAACATTCGATCTTTGTAGATTTCAATGTTATAATATAGACCCGTCTGTAGATGGTCAAGATTAGAGCATTAAGTGCTGAGGCAGACATTGCTGATGATCAGTAATGATGCAGTTTCCAAGTGTGTACCTAGCAGTGGGTCTTTTGTTTTGGGACAGTTCTCCTTTCTTCATGCTTTTGTAACCATGGAGTTAGTATATAAAAGTTCTGGGGTGTGAAGGACCCCCCTCCCTACATGGTGGTGCAGGGGGCTTTCAAAAGACATTTACAGTTAGAGTTTTTATTTTATTGATATTTCAGACATGGTAAATATTTGAAATGTCAGGACACGCTTCAGCAAGTCCTGAAATACAGAGACTGAATAGCTGAAAAAATGGACTTGTGTATACCAAGTCCAAGATGGCCATTTCTTAGAATATTCCCTTTTCTACACGTTATGGCAATCAAGGAGTTGGTATATATACGTTTGGGGTGTGTGTGTCTGGGATTTGCCCTCACATTTGGGGATGCAGGGGTGTTTCTTCTGCATTTTCAGTTTTTTTTTTTTTTTTTAGTGTGTTGCCACTCGGCATTACAAGTGCAGACATTTCAACAGGAACCTTTAGACATTTATGACTCCTCAGTGTCTTGTCAGTAGATGTTTCCTAGTGGATCCAAAGATACCAGTAGATGTAGTGTTGTTAGACTTCACTAAAGTTTTAGATTTTAGTCTGCACAGAGGTATGTTAAATTCAATGATCCAATAGAGGAATAATCCTTTTATAGTTAATTGGATGAGATCATGGGTAGAAAATATGCAGGCAAGTGTCAGGATCAGGGAATGTTTTTCTGACACATTTAGTATATCTATGGGAGTCTTTAGGGGATCTGTCTCGGATCCTTATTGGTTTACTGTTTTATCACAATTATACCTGTGTCTAAATCGTAGTGGATTGAAGTTCAAGTTTACTATTGTACTTATAACCCTTAGCAGTTTACATGCCAATAAAAATAAAGTAAAACAACAAATTAATTCCTATATACACAGAAACATAAAACACAAGTATGTAATAATAGCTAATATATTACTACACAGTAGAGAACAATTTGAACACACTTAGAAAGACCACATTAGATTAATACTTGTTTAAAAAACAAAAGAATACCTAAGAAACAATATGTGGTAATAAATAATATAAAATAAAATAGCCCTACTGCATATTGATAAATTAATATGAAAGTATTATTATTATTATTATTATTATTATTATTATTATTATTATTATTATTATTATTATTATTATTAACACTGTGAATATGTTAAGTAGCTTTTCCTCTAGATATGAAGAAGTATTAACATCACTTTATAAATCCCCGGTAAGACCACCGATATAATACCTATGTATTACTTTCTCATCACAGAGCAGGCTTTCACTCTGAGAGAAGAGTCCTGCTGCTATTAAAGTAAAACCAATCATTAGACATCATATCCGTTACAAACTCTAACTCTGCCAGTGATAAGGCTCCAAATGGTCTTTCTTGTCACCTAACTGTAGGGAAGCAAACATGCCTTTCTAAAGTTTCAGTATATATATTCTCTGTCCCTTCTCACAAGCAATCATCCAAAACAGTATCCTGCAAATCTTTTCTAATATAATCAGAACAAGCAGGTTGTCAGTACAACACATCCCAACACTAAACAAAGCACATTTAGTTTAGATGAAGGACATACACCTACATATACTGGCACTCTTAAAAATAACTCACCTAAACCACAATGGCCTCCTAAATGTAACTTTGGAAACAAATACTCTCAGCAACCTTACATACACACATCACAGGCAGTACCCACCAGGAAACATGCATCTAAAAATTACATTGCAAAAATTCAAAAGCCCATAAGGTAAACCTCCACAGAATCCAATAGTTTAGTCATAGGTGACTTCATAATGGGGCACATTGGTTCACCACTCACCAGGCTACACAAAAAGACCGTCACAGTCAGTTGCCTATCAGAAGATTTATGCAAGCACCGATATCCTTACATCATAAGTACACTTATGACATAGTCACACTACAGATGGGGGTAAATGAAATGAGATGTACCTCCCTGAGCTATATGAAGAGAGACATGATGAAGCTCTCAGAATATCTGTCTGAGGCTGGTATGAACCTAGCATTGAGCAGCATTGTACCATCACCAAGAATGTTGCCGCAGTACAAGCACATGATTGTTGATTTAAACAACTGGCTTAGCTCCTGCTGTCATTCAAATGGGATAAAATATACAGCAGCCTGGGAAGAGATAGTAGAGTATCCCAACTGCTTTCCCAGGATGGCCCACACCTCTCCTCACATGGCTTTCATGTATAAACTAAATCCTAGCCCCCCCCATGCCATATTTAGGCAATGTCAGCCTTCTAAAGCTTCCAAAATAAGTAACCACAATCTGGACAACATTAAGGTATTGCTGCTCAATGCTAGGAGCCTTAACAGAAAAAAAACTCCACACCCTAGAAGCAATCATTACATTGGAAAACATTGATATATCCATCATCAGACAGATCCAGATCAAGATCATTGAAAGCACACCATCAGTTCAGGATTTCAATGCCTATCATGTGTTCAGGATCACCAAATTAAGCAAAAGCACTAAAGGCAGTGATGTCCCCATGTTATTAAAAAAAACCCCTTCACATCCAGACTAACTAGACAAAACAATGACCCAAAACTCTTCTATATCCAACTTAATATTAACAAAACCCCTCATCATAGTATAGCAAATTATGGGACCCCTCTATGATCTCTTGGCCCATACTGTCTATTTAACTAGTATGGAGTCCATATATATTAAGCCAAATACCATTCTCCTAGTAGACTTCAACAACTCCTCTATAAACTTGGAGACTTATACTTCCTCAAACAAGTATGACCAGGGATTTCTGGACTTCATCAATACAAACTCCATGCACCAGTTAGTCTGCACCCCAACCAGGGATGATAAAATCCTGGTCTTGTTCCTTACTAATATGGGGCAGTTTTTCACCCCATGAAATGTAACTTCCTTCCTTGTCAAATCAGACCATAAGTCAAACACATTCGCCATAAGACTGAAGACTGTGGCATCTTCCAATACCTTGATATTCAGAGATTATCTGAAGGCTAATTTACTAAAACTGAGTGATAACCTGGCTAAATTCAAAACCTATTCCATCTTGATGACCTACTACTTATGCAGAGTCCTTCAATGCCACATTTTATGCATAGGTAAATATCTGTATTGAAGCCTCTTTCCCCTAAGAAATAAACACAATTTCAAAAATGAACCCCTATGGAGGAACCCAAATATAAACAGATTCTACAATAAAAGAAAAAACTTACTGCTCAGAAAATTAATCTAACTCTCAAGATGCTAAAAATACTCTTGCTAAATGAAACAAGGAATTTTATACCCTTAACAAATTAACCAAAGCCAGATACATGGAAATTATAGCAAACCAGGTGAAGGATAACCACAAAGCCTTCTTTAAGTATGTTAAAACACTGTCCAGCACTGTGCAGAGCTAATAGTAAAGGATATTGCATACTCAGACCCACAAGACATAGCCAGTCTATGAATGGACAAATTTAGCTCAAACTTCATCCCCTCTCCCCCCAATACTCTCAGATCACATAACCACTTATAAACCACTGAGTCAAATCACCCAAAATCAAGTTGTTAAGGCACTATCTAAAGCCAAGAACACTATGTCTATGGGGACCGATAACTCACTAGGCTGCCTACTTGTCAACCTGAAATATGACTTGTCTGACTTCCTATATCAGCTTTTCAAAATAATCTTCAAAACAGGGTTTATGCTGGATGAATAAAGGACAGCAGCAGTCATTCCCTTGCACAAAGATGGGGCTTCAATGGACCCAGCTAATTTTAGGCTCATAAGCCTGACCAGTCTCATCTGTCAGATTATGGAAAGGATCATTATGGAATTAATATACAGTCTCCCTCAGCCCAACTGAGTTCAGATTCATCAAGGGCAGGTCCTGCCTATGTAACCGAGTCAACCTCTTTGAAAAAGTTACTGAAACAATAGATGAGGGCAAAACAGTCCACACTGTCTAGACCTTGCAAAGGCATTCAACACCATCCCAGGCTTAGGTATTATAGGTAAATTCTCACAAATAAATGTCAATCCATCCTTAACTCATTGGATTGCAAACTGGGTAGGATGGGTGGCTATAACTCTTCAAAAGAGCTGTCACTAGCAGGGTACCTCAGGGTTCAGTCCTTGGGCCACTCTTCTTTGGCAGTTATTTGTCAGATGTCAAAGCGAATGTTAAGAGCTTGTGGATGATCGAGTTTGTAGATGATTGCATACTTGGTGTCATCATAAGCTCACCAGAAGACACCAAGATCCTCCAAGAGAGCCTGTCTCAAACAAATGGCTGGTAGCAAACTTATGAACTAAAACTGAATGCCAAAAAAAATCATGCCTCTCAAACTGCAAACATTAAAAATATGTATGAAAGCACTTGCAAAGTAGATACATCCAGACAAAAGTCTGGAATCTGATTAGCATAAAATTTGAATATCAAATATAGCGTAACTCTTTCTGCTTCCAATATGAATATGGAATACTACCTAGAAACAGGTTTAAAAAAACATAGTGTGACAAAAATAAATGAAAAAGTATAAACACATTCTCAAAGAGACTGTGTAAAACTTATACAATTTAATGAACTGTATTGAACATTTCTGCCATATGTCATTTATTTTTGCCACTGAAAAAGGGAGATGTAAGATGTGTGTCCTCTTTCTTTAAATTATTGGTGCCACTAGTTTGCTGGTCATGTAGTGTGGTTTTCTGTGTACTAGACAGCTTCAGAAATCACAAATGTACTGCCACCTAAACATGAATATGGCCTTTTGTCTGCCCTAACTACCCTCCACCCATGCTACAGTATTCAAACAATTCAGAATGCTGAAAATAAAGTTTTCAGATTTGCATTACTAACAGGCTCCATACACAAAACTGTAATATCATTAAAGAATTACATTGGCTACCCATTAAAAATACTGTTTTTTTCTGTTTAGCTACTTGCTATTCAAAAGTACTAAAATTAGGATACTGTCCTCCTTTAATATCTAAATTACTCTTCAGGGAGCAAGCATACTCTTTAAGAAATAGCCAGGGTGGTGAAATTAAACCTAGTTTAAGTTTAAATGGTGTACTTAGATAGGGGTTGACTGCTGGTTATACATAACTGGACGTATAAGTGAATTTAAGTAAATCTTTATCTGCACTTTTTTCAAATAATACAGCATTTAAATTGATTTATTTGTGTTGCATTAAATACTATCTAGTTGGAAGTTTTGGCTCTGGTTTTTCAATAAGTGTTTGCTAGAATTCTTGAATAGCCACTGATCAGTGGGGGTAGTTTACTTCATTGTTATTCGGTTCGTGACTTGTATAAGAGGTACATTTTGAATTATTTTCTGCTTAAACTCTGAGCTTTGGCCTGCTAAGACCTACATGAAATCAAATCAACTGGACATATAAGTGAATTTAAGTAAATCTTTATCTGCACTTTTTTCAAATAATACAGCATTTAAATTGATTTATTTGTGTTGCATTGAATACTATCTAGCTGGAAGTTGTGGCTCTGTTTTTTAAGTTAATACTTGTTAGAATTCTTGAATAGCCAGTGATAAGTGGGGGTAGTTTACTTCATTGTTATTCGGTTCCTGCCTTATATAAGTGGTACATTTTGAATTATTTTCTGCTTAAACTCTGAGCTTTGGCTTGCTAAGACCTACATGAAATCAAATCAACTGGACGAATAATTGAATTTAAGTAAATCTTTATCTGCACATTTTTCAAAGAATGCAGCATTTAAATTGATTTATTTGTGTTGCATTGAATACTATCTAGCTGGAAGTTGTAGCTCTGTTGTTTCAGTTAGTTCCCCAACCACTCTCCCTGCTTTTGTTTTGGTGTTATTCTTGGTGGCCTTGAAACTGCCCGCCCCTCTTGTAAATTTTCATTTGGATACTCTTGTTGAACCCATCTCATTTGCTCACTCAAACAAAAAATTGCACTTTTTTCATCTGCTTTTACTGTATTTGTGTTTCTTCCTACTTTATTTTGCTTTTGCGTCATCTTAAAATTACTCAATTGTATTTATTACTGCTTGGTGTAGCTATCATTCTAAGCCTTTTGGTTTAAGCACTTGGGCTTTAGACCAGTTGTTTTACATTAAGAAGGTTTCTGGTCTGCACTGTTGTGGCAGGACAGGTAGCTTACATCATTCTAAGTTGGGAACTGCTGATTGAAGGCTCAGTGTCTGTTATTATAAAACTGTATTAGTTCTGGTTTAAGCACTTGGGCTTCAGGCCAGTTATTTTAAATTAAGAAGGTTCGTGGTCTGCACTCTATTGGGAGGAGAGGCTGGACTCTGCCTTTCTGAGCTGGGAATTTCTGGTTAAAGGCTTATAGTGCCTGCATATTCGAACTGTTTCTTACTGAAATTTGGTGCACCTTGTTTGCTGTAGCATAGACTAGATCCAGGCCTGTTGAATCTGGCTTTGTTTGCATAACTTGAGCACTAATCCAGGCCTTCTTAAAAGTATTTAATTGTATTTATTACTGCTTGGTAGTAACCTGATTAAAGTGTAGCTATCATTCTAAGCCTTTTGCTTTAAGCATTTGGGCTTCAGACCAGTTGTTTTACATTAAGGAGGTTTGTGGTCTGCACTGTTGTGGCAGGACAGGCAGCTTACATCCTTCTAAGTTGGGAACTGCTGACTTGAAGGCTCAGTGTCTGTTATTCTAAATGTGTATTAGTTCTGGTTTAAGCACTTGGGCCTCAGGCCAGTTATTTTACATTAAGAAGGTTCGTGGTCTGCACTCTTGTGGGAGGAGTGGCTGGATTCTGCCTTTCTGAGCTGGGAATTTCTGGTTAAAGGCTTATAGTGCCTGCATATTTGAACTGTTTTTTACTGAAATTGGTGTGCCTTGTTTGCTGTAGCGTAGACTAGAGCCAGGCCTGCTGAATCTAGCTTTGTTTGCATAACTTGAGCACTAATCCAGGCTTTCTTAAAGGTATTCAATTGTAATTATTACTGCTTGGTAATAACCTGATTAAAATGTAGCTATCATTCTAAGCCTTTTGGTTTAAGTCAGCACTTAGGCTTCAGACCAGTTGTTTTACATTAAGAAGATTTCTGGTCTGCACTGTTGTGGCAGGACAGGTAGATTACATCCTTCTAAGTTGGGAACTGCTGATTGAGGGCTCAGTGTCTGTTATTCTAAAAGTGTATTAGTTCTGGTTTAAGCACTTGGGCTTCAGGCCAGTTATTTTACATTAAGAAGGTTCGTGGTCTGCACTCTTGAGGGAGGAGAGGCTGGACTCTGCCCTTCTGAGCTGGGAATTTCTGGTTAAAGGCTTATAGTGCCTGCATATTTGAACTGTTTCTTACTGAAATTGGTGCGCCTTGTTTGCTGTAGCATAGACTAGATCCAGGGCTGCTGAATCTAGCTTTGTTTGTATAACTTGAGCACTAATCCAGGCCTTCTTTTTTAGAGAAGGTTCCCCTGCACCCTAGTGGCAGGAGTGTGTAGTTAGAACTTGTCTGATTGAAGACTACAGGAACAGGGCTCAGTTTTGAGATTATTTTACTGGTTAATTGGGTAATTTGTTTAAAAACCTTTTCTGATTGCTTGTAGTCATCTAAAGCTGTTTTAAGTGTATTTTTTTACTGTTTCTAGTAATTTAAAGCTGTTTTAAGTGTATTTTTTACTGTTTTTGCCTTATCTTTTCAGGGCTGTTACAATTTTTTGAGTTGCCCATACCTTACTTAGACAAAGGGAGGTTTCTCTGTTCACCTGTGAGAGAGGGAACTTTGAGCAGCCATCTGTCCCTGGAGGAGTGGTTCCAGCCCAGAAGTTAGTCGTTTTTGGGCCATTTGGGGTTAATTTTGATCTGTTTCATTTCCCTGCTGTAAAAACTGTGTTTTCACACTTTTGTACGTCCAGGCAGTGCCGGTTAGCTAGGGCTAAATTTATCCCGGCTCCACCAAGTCTGCTCTTCAGTTTTTCCCTTAAAAGTAGTCTAACTCTCAACCTAAGCACTTAAAAAGCATCCTACAGTCCAGCACTTGCTCAGACCTAATAGCAAGCACTAATATACCCTGGCATTTGATTGCCCAGCAGGGCAAGGCTCATTATTCACCCCTCACCAACCAAGTGACTAAGCAGCTCACCCTACTATTCAGACATGACCAAAGGGCAATTTCAGGTATACTCTCCAGTCCAGCTGATGAACCTGGGTATCCTGAGGCAATGTTACAACTGCCTCATGTACACAGACTACCCTCTCCTCCTACCACAAAACATTAACATATGCGAGAGATGCAATTATATAGCTAAATTGGAGGCTAAGCTCTCTCCACCCAAGACTGGAACAGGCAGTCGTGAGGAGAAGGTTAACACTTGCACCACACCTCCAGCCTCACATAGACATACTAAACTAGCACTGGCAAAAAATATACATAAATCCATGAAATCATACTCGGAGGCTCTAAATAAAAACCTACAAAAGCATCACAGACCTCCAAATCAGACATCCAAAAAACCTGCACCTCCTGTCACAAACCAGACAACACATAAAACACAAAATCAGTGTGCCGCAAAATCACAGCCCTTAAGGTGAAATAACATACCTAACACACTAGTAATAGGCAACTTTATAGTCAGGCACACTGATGTCCCATTCACTAGGCTGGACAAGGAGAAGGTTCTGTTAGCTGCCTGTCGGGAGCCAGAATCCGCCACATTACACAAGCACTCAGGTCACTCCAGAAAAAGTACAAATATGACTCTGTCATTGTTCATGTTGGTGTGAATGACCTGAGACATACTTCCCTGGACTACATGAAAAGAGACATGGAAGAGCTCTCTGATCATGTAGCCCAGGCGGGTATGACCCTGACCCTGAGTAGCATCCTGCCCTCACCAAGAATGATACCGCAGTATAAAGAAAAAATAATCAATTTCAACAACTGGCTAAGCTTCTGGTGTCATTCAAAGGGGATCCAGTGTCTGTCAGCCTGGGACAACATGCTCAACAGGCCTCGCTACTTCACAAGAGATGGCTTGCACCTGTCACCCCTAGGCTTTCGAATACTGGCCAAGGCTCTTGGTGCCCCCATAGTGCCTTTTTTAGGCAAGGCTCAAAAGTCAAACCCACCTCCGTAAACAGCACAAATAAAAAAATGAGGGTTATGCTACTAAATGCCAGGAGTTTAAATCTCAAAATGCATGCACTCGAAGCACTCCTCAGTATGGAGAACGTCGACATCTGTGCAGTAACTGAAACCTGTTTCAAGGCTCCACAGAGCACCCCAGCACTACCAGGCTACAACTCATACCACACATTTCGGCTACAGAACATGGACCGAAACACAAAAGGAGGGGGTGTATACATATTCATCAAGGATACCTACATCTTCAGGTTAGTGGTGCAGCATGATACCTCCAAGATCATCCATGTGCAACTAACATCAGGAAAATCTGCAATGCAAATTGTGGTCTGCTACAGATCACCCTCCATGGCTCAGGACCACCACTCCACCTTTCTGGAGACACTGGAAAACATGAAGGTCCTACCGAACACCCTGATATTGGGCGATTTCAATTACCCTACCGTTAACTGGGAAAACTACTCAAGTACAAACTCCCAGGTCCAGCGCTTCCTGGAATTTATCAATTCAAATGCCCTGGATCAGCTGGTAAACTCCCCTACCAGAGGTGAAAACATATTGGACCTGGTCATCACCAACATGGGCAACAGGTGTTCCACACCAGAGGTCAACCCATCACTGGTTAGATCAGACCATATACTAATCACTCTGGATGTCCACACCCCACCACCACCCCCAACTAAGGAAACCACAGTAGACAACTTTTCTAAAGCAAACTTCACCTCACTTGAGACAGAGGTGGCAATTTTCACAGCCCCCATGCTAAAGGATAAAGCTGCCCAAGATGCAGAAACCTTTACAAATGCACTCTGTGAGCACCTACAAGGATGCATGGGTCATGCCATCCCTAGCAAAACCAAGACTCACTCCCCTAAGAGAAGGAAACCAGTCTGGTGGACCCTTGCCATAAACAGGCTATACAATAGAAGGATGAAACTAGTTCAGAAAAAAAGCAAATCCCAAGAAAGAAAGACATCCCTGATCAGTATCAGTTAGAAACTAAGATCTCTCATAAAATCCTCCTCACAGATATGCTCTGAGCTAGTGTAAAATAGCACAAAATATACTGAACCCACTAATATTGCCAACATCCTGGCAGATAGATTCAGTGCAAACGTCACCCCCCTCTCACCCCCAAAAGGGCCCACAACAATACCAGAAAAGTGTAGTGTCCCAGAAATCACAGATGCACAGGTGAAAATGGCCCTTTCAAATGCCAAAAGCACAGCATCAATGGGGCCAGATGGTGCCCCCAGGCTGCATCTTGCATGAACCACAGAACGAACTAACCCCCCCCACCTAAACACACTGTTCAACCTCAGCCTCTCCACAGGCTACATGCCCATAGAATAGCACACAGCAATGGTTATTCTGCTCCACAAAGGATGGGCCACAACTGACACTGGTAACTATAACCTCATAAGCCTAATTAGCCTGGTCTGCAAGGCTATGGAGTGCATCATCATGGAACTCATTAACAAAGACATTGGGAACCTCCAAACACTTGACCCGACCCAGTTCGGCTTTGTTAAGGGCAGATCATGCCTACTAAACCTGGTTGACTTCTTCGAGACAGTCACCAAGGCCATAGATGAGGGGGAGGTAGTTCACACAGCCTACCTTGACCTCACCAAGGCTTTTGACACCATTCCCCACTCGGGAAGTATAGAAAAACTCACGAGCCTGAACATGAACCCCTACGTCACGAGATGGATTGCCAACTGGCTTACAGACAGAACTCACTCGGTAAGAATAGCGGGCTCCAGGTCCGACTCTAAGCCAGTCACAAGTGGTGTCCCACAAGGCTCGGTCCTGGGACCCCTACTGTTCAGCATATACTTCTCAGAAGTACAGGCAAAAACAGGAAGACTATGGCTAACCAAGTTCGCCGGTGACTGCAAACTGGGAGCCATAATTGACTCTCCGGCTGACACAGACATTCTCCAAAAGGGCCTTGCTGAGACGGACACCTGGTGTCAAAGTCATAGTCTCAAGCTAAATGCCAAAAAATGCATAGTCATCCCGTTTGAGAAAAACAAAACCCCCATGAATTACCACATAGGTGGCAGCCCCCTTAATACAGAAGAGGTAATAAGAGATATGGGGACCCAGGTAGATAGTAATCTCTCCTTTGACAATATATTGCCAAAGTAGTTAGGAAATCCTTCTATGTAGCCCATCTAATTACTAAAGGGTTCGCATCTAGAAATAAAGAGGTTATAGTGCTCCTCTACTCGTCACTCATCAGACCCATCATAGAGTACAATGCCCCATTTGGGATGTACCTCACAAGACACTTCCAACAGCTGGAAAGACCACAAAAGTACCTCACCAAGAGGATTACTGGTCTCAAACATATGTCCTATGCAGCCCAACTGGAAAAACTCCAGCTGTACTAAGTGGCATATCGCTTACTCAGAGGTGATCTCTGCCTGACTTACAAAGCCATGTCCAACTCAGAATTGATGGACATGCTCCACCTAAAGAAATCCAAGTCACTGCGAGCCACTCACTCTAGTGAGCTAAACCTCACCACAACAATAAATAGAACATGCTGGAGGGATAGATTCCTGTCACAGAGACTCCCCATGCTTTGGAACAAAATTCCTAACTACATTAGGCAGAGCTCCTCACTAACACTCTTCAAGAGAAACCTTGACAAGTGGATGGGTAACAGAAAATACACCCCTGGGATCACTTCATTGGCTCTTCTTGACAGAGGCTCAGTTAATTAATCAATGGGGTGGCGAAAGCTGACACACTCTGGCTAGGTTTATAAATGCCCTCGGGCAGATAGCCTAGTACCTACCTATGAACCTATGTGTTATGTGTGTTCTTATTATGTTATTTTTGTATACATTTTTTTAATTATTGCACAAGATATTTAGATCTTAAAAAAAATCTTGTTTGCTTTTGAGAGATAGTATTTTGCTGTTAAACAAACTAGTGAATTGAATAAGGTAAGGTTAATTTAACTGGTATGGCAAAGGTAAGAAACTGTGGAGACAACTGGATTGCTTGCTGTTTGGCAAGTAATTTTAGGTACTCTGGACTGAATAGAATATTGTTGACAATAGAGCATAGGCATCAGGTGGTAGATTTTGAGAAATTGCTGATGGTTCTTCCAGTCTGTGTTTCCCTAATCCTGAAGATTAAGTTAGATAATAGGGCAGTTCTGAGAGGACTGAAAGAGTGTTTGTTTGTGTCTTTTGGCTTTTCCCGGTTAGGGGTTGCTACATAGGTTCATAGGTTCATAGGTTCATAGGTTCATACTAGGCTATCTGCCCAAGGGCATTTATAAGCCTAGCCCATAGTTATGTGGCTTTCGCCACCCCTTTAGTTTGAATAAAAACTATGCCTATCATTTTTCTGTGCCTCTGTCAGGCAGTGACACTGAAGTAATCCCTGGGGTATATCTGCGATCTCCCATCCATTGGTCAAGATTCCTCTTGAACAAGGCCAGCGAGGTGCTCTGCCTCACATGTACCGGGATTTTGTTCCACAGCATAGGGAGTCTCTGGGTGATGAATCTGTCCCTCCAGCACGTTCTATTTATAACCGTGTCAAGGTTTAAGTCTCCGCCCTTGTGGTTCTGAGGGATCTAGATTTTTGAGGTGAAGCATATTCATCAAATCTGGGTTTGACATGGCCTTATATGTCAGGCACAGGTCACCTCTGAGCAAGCGGTAT
Organism: Protopterus annectens; assembly: GCF_019279795.1. Taxonomy (NCBI): domain Eukaryota; kingdom Metazoa; phylum Chordata; order Ceratodontiformes; family Protopteridae; genus Protopterus; species Protopterus annectens. The sequence continues at coordinate 697,424,446 of NC_056732.1, read as the reverse complement.
GAGACTGAATAGAGCTGGAGTTCTTTCAGTCGGGCAGCATAAGACATATTTTGAGACCCTTTATCCTTTTGGTGAGGAACTTTTGGGGCCTTTCAAGCTGCAGCAGGTGTCTGGTCAGATACATTCCAAACAGGGCATTGTACTCAATCATAGGTCTAATGAGTGATGAGTACAGGGGACGATGACCTCCCTTGATCTAGATGTGAATCCCTTCATGATCAGGTGGGCGATATAGAAGGTTTTCCTAACTACTTTAGCAACATGAGTGTCAAACAAAGGCTACTGTCAACTTGGGTCCCCAGATCCCTGATGACTTTTTCTGTGCTCAGTGGATTGCCACCTATATGGTAGCTAGGGGTAACCTTGTTTTTCCCGAAGGGTATGACTATGCATTTTTTGGCGTTTAACTTCAGGCCATGGCTCTGGCACCAGTTATCCATTTCTGTGAGGCCCTTCTGGAGGATATCTGTGTCAGATGTGTTTTCGACTATAGCGCCCAGTTTGCAGTCATCTGCAAACTTTGTCAGCCATAACCCTCCTGTGTTTGCTTGTACTTCAGAAAAGTAGATGCTAAACAAGAGTGGACCCAGGACTGAGCCCTGTGGGACACCACTTGTGACAGGCTTTGAGTCTGACATGGCTCCAGCAACTTTGACCCTGTGGGTTATGTCACTTAGCCAGTTTGCAACCCATCTTGTGATGTATGGGTTTACATTCAAGCTGATGAGTTTTTCGATGATACCTGAGTGGGGTATTGTGTTGAAGGCCTTTGCCAGGTCGAGGTAGGCTGTATGGACTGCCTTTCCCTCATCAATGGCCTTGGTGACTGTCTCGAAAAAGTCAACCAAGTTTAAGAGGCAGGATCTGCCTTTGACAAAGCCAAACTGGGTTGGATCCAAAGTCTGCAAGTTCCCTATGTCTTTATTTATGAGTTCCATTATGATCCTCTCCATGGCTTTGCAGATAAGGCTTGTCAAGCTAATGGGGCGGTAATTTCCAGGGTCTGTGGAGGCACCGCCCTTATGAAGTGGGACCACAGTCGCCGTGCGCCACACCTTGGGTACGTATCCTGAGGTGAGGCTAAGATTAAACAGCTGTCCTAACTGTGGGTTTAATTCCTCATTGAGTTCATGAAGCACACAGCTGGGGACACCATCCGGTCCCATGGATGCTGTGTTTTTTGCCTTAGTGAGGGCAGTTCTCACCTGGGCGTTGGAGATGTTTGGGGGGCTACAATCCTCTGGAATAGATATCTCTCCTTTTGGGGGGGAGAAGTTTGCACTGAACCTGTCAGCCAGTATGTTAGCAATGTGTGTAGGTTCAGTAATTTTCACATCATTTTGAACTAATTCTGAGCATATCTGGGAGTTTCCTCCTAGGTTTCTAACATAGCTAAAGAAGGCCTTATGATTGTCTTTAGAGTCCTTGGCGATTTTTCTCTCAAAATTTGCCTTGGATGATTTTATGAGAGCTCTTAGTTTTTACTTATAATGATCAAAGGTGTCTTACCTTTCAAGGATTTTGCTCTATCTTGTAGTAGCTTCCTCCTTTTGTTGTAGAGCTTGTTTATGGCTGGGGTCCACCAGACTGGACGCTTGCCTTTGGTACAGAGAGTCTTAGTTTTGTTTGGGATTGCCTGATCCATGCAGTCCTGTAGGTGCTGGTAGAAGGCATTTGTAAGTGATTCAGCGGTTTGAGTAATGTTTACCACTGGCTCAGGGGCCTTAAAGGAGACCACACTAGTTTTTAGAAGTGTGAAATCGGCTTTTGAGAAGTTTTTCACTGTGGTCTTTTTGTTTCAGGTGGGGTGGGATGAGGACCTCCAGCGAGATTAGTTTATGATCTGATCTCACCAGTGAGGGGTATACTTACGGTGTTGAACATTTTGATCCCATGTTCGTGATGATGAGATCAAGTATGTTTTCTCCTCTTGTGGGGATGGTGACTAGTTGTTCCATGGCATTTGAGTTTATGAACTCCAGGAATCTTTGGGTTAGAGTGTTCGGGCTTGAGTAGTGTTCCCAGTCTATATTAGGGTAGTTGAAGTCACCTCGTATGATGGTGTTTGGAGATACATTTATCCCCTCCAATGTTTTCAGGAAGGCCATATGAGGTTCCTGAGTTTGAGAGGGTGGCCTGTAACATGCTACAAATTGCAGAGCAGTCTTGCCTATGGTTAATTGCACCTGGATGGTCTCTGATGCATCGTGCGTTGCCACCAACCTTGAGGTGTGGGTGTCCTTTATGAATATGGACACCCCCCCTCCTTTCTTGGTGTTGTCCGGATTTTGGGGCCGGAACGCATGATATGAGGTGAAACCTGTTAGTGCTGGGGTGCTCTCAGGAGCCTTGAACCAGGTTTCTGTCACAGCACAGACATCGATGTTCTCCATATTGAGAAGGGCCTCGAGTGCATGCATCTTGAGAGTGAGACTTCTGGCATTGAGCAGCATTACCCTTAGTTTTTTTCCTTTTTGGTGTTCTAGGGTAGTAGGTTTAGAATTTGAGCCTTGCCTAAAAAAGGCACTATGGGGGTGGCAAGAGCCTTTGCCAATATCCGGAAGCCCAGGGGTGACAGGTGCAAGCCGTCCCTTGCGAAGCAGCGTGGCTTGTCCAGCATGTCATCCCAGGCAGACAGACATCGGATCCCCTTTGAATCCGGTCCACTAATGATTGGTAGTTGATTTTTACGTGCCGAGTTACCAGCTCTGATGCACAACCTTCAACGAAGGTACGCCCATTCACGCATGTCTCCACGCAGAAGATGCTGTAGCTGTGAATTGAACTGGACAGCATCTTACTGTGAGGTGACAATGCTAGCGCAGCACCACCACCGCGGATAGAGGATTGAAAGAGTGTATTGAACAATAAATGATTCAATGGTAAGAAGGTTCATGCAAAGCAGGTAATCTTTTATTTGGAAGGCAGGGGACATTCAAAAGCCCATGGAAATTGAGTTTAGTGAGTTGTACTAACATAGTGGTGATGGAGATGAGAGATGCATGGAAATCTTGGCAGGTATGGGTGGTGCAATTGCAGGACAAGCAGATGCTATGGGATGATTCGGTGCCAAATGACTTAAAAAAATACAAATGGGAAGTTCAAAAATACTTCATTCAGAAGCAGGCTTTAGGCTGCACATGTTAAAGGTGAATGAGAGAGAGAGGCAAAGGGAAAGGCAGTAAAATGGCTAGTGTTAATACTAAAGTAGGAAAAGGTATAGTATTTAGCAATGCAGATTAGGATCTCAGGGGATGCTGACCTGAAATGAATCTCAGATTAAATTTTGGAAGAATTCAGAGGCTATTACTAGAGACTGTATTCAGATGGTGATACAAGTGTTGTAGACTGTAATAGATTATACAATTGTTTAGGGAGTCTGATGTTGCAGAACATATTGCCCCACTGGGCAAGAAAGTTAATAGCATTGGATAAAATGGAAAAGACAGAAGAATGGGGGTGTGGCCAAGATGGCAAGAAGTTAGGAGCACAGAAATTTTGCTCTGCTTCTCCTATACATTTTTGACAGGATTAAATTGTCATTTTCATTAACAATCATTCAAATAAGCTGAAATATCTTGTTGGAAACATCTTAGGAAATTTTTTGGAAAAAATAATTTACACTTCAAATATTTTCCTGTCAAAACTTCAAGATAGAGATTTACCAAAGGAAAATGAACCACTCTAAAGTAGTTTCACAAGAAAATTCAGTGAATAAAGTTATAGACTATTCTTTGTAGTATATAGGACCTAGCCTTAAAACTAAATAAACTGGACTTCAAAGTCGACAAAAATAAAAGAAGATTGTACAAAGAAAATTGAATTAATCAAGGAAGTAGTGAAACAACAGAAATTCCAGATATTTGCTATGGAGGAATCTATCACTGACATGGACAGCAGAAATATAACATTTATTTTATTCTTCAACAAAACAGCAAGTTCTTGGAAAAAATTATGACCTGGAGAATAGGGTGAGGAGAAACAACATCTGAATTTATGGAGTCCCTGAGCAACTACAAGGAGATAACATGGTAAACTTCTTATCCACCTAGATCCCTAAAACATTAAAATGTCCTGAAGCCTTATTTGGCATAGACAGGGCTCATAGATTTTTGACTATAGTGACACCAAACAAAATAAATCAAAGATCTATGTTGTTGTGTCTTTCGGCTTATCCCGGTTAGGGGTCACCACAGCGGAACTCCGGTCTGCTAATGATTGGCAGTAGATTTTTACATGCTGAGTTGCCAGCTCTGACGCACAACCTTCAATGAAGGTATGCCCATTCACGCATGTCTCCACACAGAAAACACTCTAGCTGAGAATCGAATAGGACAACGTCATACTGTGAGGCGACAACGATACCGCAGCACCACCACCGCAGTAAATCAAAGATCTATAATAGTGAAATTTATTTCTAGTCCAAACAAGGATCTAGTTTTGAAAACAGCCTGGTCAGCTTCAACTATAAAACTTGATGATTATTTCATTAGATTTGACAATGACTATTCCTCTCTGGTGGTTTTGAAAAGAAAAGCTTGCATTCCTCTGTTAAAATCCCTGAAGAAAGCTGGAATAAAAACTCACCTAATCTACCCTGCAAAACTAAGACTTTTCTTGCCAGAGGAAAAAAAAAACATTTGATTTCTTAGAAGATGCAGTCCAGAATTGTCCAGAAAAATAATTGACTTAATTCTACTGATGATATGAACCTGAGTGTGTCTTTAAAAAGACAGGCTACAAGATTGGTCAGTTAAAGAGAACAAAAAAGCACAGAGGCAAATTAAGCTATGTATTAGTTATTTATATTTCATGTGTCTTAAAATAAGCTATTTCTGAAATATCTTTTAAATGAAATCACCAAAAGGTAATACTTTTCTATTTTCATTACATTCATTTTAATTTACAGGTATTAGTCTCCCTTTTACTGTAATATTGCAGGTTTTCCACTAGAGGGAGTAAAGTATATAGTAATAAGCTTATTTTAACTAAACCATTATGCATCTAAAGGGAAATACCACACTCTAATATTTTTTTTTAATTATTTTTTATTCCTTTTCCTTTCTTTTCTGTCCTCTCACTCTTTTTTTTTCAATAATAATTTAGTAACTTAGCAACTTTAATAGAATGAGTCTGGTTTGGGGGCTGGTTTGACTGCTGGGAAATGTATGTATGTAGAAGGGAATGGTAAAACTCTTTACTATTTAAATTTTTAATGTTTAACACAGTATTTACATATAGTGTTACTAACAGTGGGGGATATAGTTAAAATATGTGAACCAATGTGTTTTTAATCTTCTTTTCTTTCTAGTGATGTTACTAAGGTTGTATAACTTTCCCCTGCTTATTTGATGTAAAAAAACATTTTTCAGTTAAAATATGGCTTGAAGAATGTGTCCACTAGCCTTCTGTGTTTAAAGACTTTCTTTTCAGTCTTTCTTACCAAATTACTTCAGAAAAGTTTAGAAAATCTTTTCAGCTTGCCTTGAGCTTCTGTGCTTCACTCTGAATCCTTCCTGAACAGCTACACAGTCACAGAAAAAGTGCATCGTGACCTTTAACTCCTCAGAAGCAGGAAGCTTACAGAACACAGAAAAGGATTGCTAAAATGGACTTTTAAATGCTCTAGCTTTTAAAATGACATTTCCCAGTATAAAAGACAAACTGTAAGCTGTTGTTGTTGTGTCTTTCGGCTTAGGGGTCGCCACAGCGGAACTTCGGTCCGCTAATGATTGGCAGTAGATTTTTACGTGCCGAGTTGCTGGCCTTGACGCACAACCTTCTGCGAAGGTATGCCCATTCAGGCATGTCTCCACACAGAAGATGCTCTAGCTGAGAATCGAGGAGGACAATGAGAGGCGACAACGCTACCGCAGCACCACCAAACTGTAAGTAGTGACATTTAATATAATAGTAATTCATTAGACTTCTGAGTGGTTTATTTTAGCTATATACACCTGGAACATTTATTAAATTATTGAAGGGGGGGACAAAGGGTACATATTTGATATGGGATACATAGAGGTGTTCTCGTTAAACCTCAAACACATTACACAAATGTACAAGTAATAGTTGAGTGGAAATTTGTCTTAAATATTTTTAACATTACTACTGAGTGACCTATTCCCTCAGTAGTTGGTACACTTTTTCATGTAATTCTGAAGTTTTTAATGAGTATTATTCCTCATTGAAACATTTGTTCATAATAGATAATGCTGTAGCACCACTTTACTAGTCAGAAGACACAGATATGTGTTTTACATAGGGAATAGTAGAATAACATAAGTTGAAAAACATACAATTTCATTAAGATAACATATTTCTGCATAAAATACAGACAGCAGTCTGTTTTATAATTCAGCCTTGCTACATAATGAATATGAATGTAAATAGCCAATAGTGGAGTGGAAAGAAAGGTAGTGGTTGGATGGGGTGGGTGATATTAGAGTGGGAGCTGCAATAAAACCTCAGTTGTGTGAGTTTTCACACTGCATAGCTGAGCTTAGCTGGTTTGTGCAATGCTAAGCAAAGGGCACTTTTTTGAATGTTGCTCAGTGATGTGTAAGGACAGAAAAACAGCTTATATTAGGCACAATAGGTGGGAATTCTGCAACAGTCTTTAGAGTCTGATTAACTGGTGATATAGTAGGCAGTGCTGGTGAAGGTGTATGCTTTTGGGCACAGAGATGGGGTCTTCAGGAGTCCAGGGTCTTTGTTGGGCTTCTGGTAAAAAATATGAACCTAGGATGCTGCAGGGCAGTTTCCAAAGCTCAGAGGTAAGGCAGAGGCCTGGGACCAGTTGGCCAGGGTATCCTCTGCACAGGTTAGCAGTGTCATCACAGTTATGATGACCTGAAAATGAGAAAGAGGGGAACCTTGTATATCTGGGTCCAAGAAGCCAGAGCTGGGAATGCCTCACAAATATAAGTATGTTTTCCTCTGTTTTACCAATATGCAAGCTAAAGGTCTGCAAAACTGGTATGCATAATGGTGTGCTTCTCTCCTGAAAGCTGCAACTGAGGGGGCTCGCAATGTCGACTCCCATGCCAGGTGCCTGGCCAGGTTGCTGTGTGAATGTGGTATGTACAAATTTATTATGCTAACTGTAGTGCAATAAGCAAGAAAGAGTAAAGCGTTTACTGCAATAAAGTATACACCATAAAAACTGTAGTTCAATAAATGGGCAAGTAAAACTGTAATGCAATAAATGGGAAAGTAGAGCAGTAGTGCAATAAATGAACAATAACAACTATATTGCAATAAACAATAAACAATACCAATAACAGTAAGCAAAATGGTGTGCAGCAGGATTGTGTTGCCATAACACATTACATTAGAGCTGTATGCATTGCTTGTCTATGGTAAGGTTGCTGCAGTCAAGGGTAACACTGTAATAGCTGTAGAATCCAAAACTAATGGCCTCCAAACTGTATTAACTCATAGTACTGTCCAAGGCTATCTCTAGGCTAATATCAGTCACATAAGGCTCTCTGTTCCTCTTACATCAGGGAATAAATGTATATGGGTGAGGTAGCCCACTCTATGGGCAGATATTGTGTGGACTTCAGAGACATTTATCAGCAATACCAATAAAGCTTTAAGCAGCATTGTAGATTCCCACAGAAATCTGTTTTAATAAATGCAGTATGACGGTATTCCATGCATGTGTGTTTTACTGTCACTGCAGTCAAGTATACCACTGCAATAGTTCCGGAATGCAAAATAAATTCAGTCACATAATGCTGTCTTTTTCTCACACTCCAGGAACAAAAGGTATATGCTTGAGGTATCCCAAGTTATGAACAGATATGATTGTGGTTACATTTGACAAACACTTATCAGCAATATCAATAAAGTGTTAAGCAGCATTGTTGATTCCTAAATACATCAGGCTACATATTCTGAGAATGGCTGTATTCCTTGCATGTCTGTACTAAGTTGCTGCAGTCAATGTTACATTTTTTGCAGATGTCCCCTGCAGTCACAGCTATTGGGTTCCGTTCCCATGCCTGCCAACTAAGGCATGACAGATGTCTAGTTTATGTACTCTACACAAACATGCCTCTTAATTGTCATGATTTCATGTAATGTAACTAAAACCGCCTAATCCGTCTGTCACAGGATTACCAGAAAAATGATTACCTGGAATGCAATGTATTACCAAATCCCTTACAGAACACATTGATAGTTATAGAAGTCCACATTATGTGAAAGTGTTATGTGTAGTTGTGTGCCTGCATTTGTTATTGCTCAGCCCATACTAACCAGTGCTAACAGTTTGAGAGGTATGTGTGTGCTACATCAGCTATAGGAGAACTGCAGTCACTGTACTCAGAACTGACTACACGTCTGTAGGGTATTTATTATCAGTGTTTGCAGGGATATAGCCTGCATTTTCAGTAATGGATTGTTTTTCTCTCTCTGTCTCTCTCCCCACCCCTTATCTTCATTTATTTATTATTGTTATTTATTATTACAATTTAATATTAACATATTTTGTTAAACTAACTACTATTACAAAATGTGATGTAATATTTTTATGTGTTATTATGATTCACTATTAACATAGTTTGTTAAACTAACTATTTTGTTCGCCTTATGGTTTACTCCTTACTGGCATGCTGTTACCATACTGACTGTTATGTTATTTACTGTTGTGTTACACATAATATATATTAATATGTATTTGGATTAATTAAAATGATGTTCCATTCTGTTAATACTAACAATGGTTTGGTTATTACTAACCTTAACTTATTAGTTAAATAAGAAACAAATAAACTCACTGAAAACAAAAACGGAACACCACTGCAGCCAGAACGATGTAAAAGAAAAGAAACGCAATTTATTTCAAGACCAAAACAGCGTTTTCGCTTCCAGAAAGCCAGAAGCTTTATCAGCAGTTGAAAGGATTAAAACCAAATGCATTTAAAACAAAGTAACTGGCGCTTGTTGATGACATCACCACAAGCGCCACAATGTTAAAGGGCAACGATGAAACTTAAAAGGGCAACAATAACAAGGAGAGCGGGTGAAAACAAATACATAGTATACCCTGTAAAACTTATATAAAAGAATAAAAACATTCTAAATGAAATGTGAAGCTAAAAAGTTGTATATAGTAAATATCAATAAACAAGAGCAACTACATGTACTACTGCATCGGGTCACCTAACAGGAGCAAGCAATATGAAAAAAGCTACATATCAAAGGAAATCAATATGTTAAAGTTGCTATTACTTTAAACTATAGATGGAATAGAACATTCAATGGGCTTAACCCTAGCAAAGCAATATATGCAACATTATTCACTGTCCTTGGAGTTGACCAATGGGATAGGTTGGTGCATACTAAGAGTAAAAAGTATTATCTAAGGTAGCTCTTATATTTAAGAATAGCAGCAATATTACAGTTTTCGTTTAGCCCAGGAAATGAAAAGGCGTCCAGTTGGAGTTGCCATTCGAGCTCACGAGTCTCAACAATGAGAGATTGTAGGCCACCTCTGATATCCATGCTGATATGGTCAATGCCCATAAACAGGAAGCTGTGGCCGCTGTTGTTGTTAAGAATATGTTTTGACAATGCGTTGTCGCTTTTCTTATTGTTGATAAGCGTAGATGTGTTGGTATATCACGGTCACAGAAGCGTCTATCCATTTTACCAACATAGAGCTGCGCAGCAGCATTGGCAAAACCACGTATACTATGGCCTTCGTTTTACAATTAATTTTGTGATTGATGAAATATTTCCTCTCCCCAATGATGAAAGAGTTACCTACTGAGTATCTGCACCATTTGCAACACCCACAAGTAGATGTGCCCTTTATTCTCATCAAGTGATCACATTTCGTATTTCTCTGTAAAATATCTTTAAGGTTATTACCCCTCCTATACGTGAAGATAGGAGATAAACCTAGCCTATCGTGTAGCCCGAATTCATTATAAAAAAACAGTTCTTCCTCATAATGGAACAAATATGCCTTGAGTTTGTGTTGAAGGCAGTAATAAAACTGGCCGAGAAGTCAGGGTCCTTATTGGTGTCCACAACAATAGTATCCTGCCCACAAGATGGGTCCAAAGGCAATGGATCCAATGTGTCTAATGGTCTTCCACTGGCGAGGGGAGATCTAGAGGAGAGAAGAGGTGTAAGAAAACCCATCAAGCGTTTAGAGGAGACTTCCACAGTCAAATCAATGACCAAGTCTACCGGGTATCCTCTGTTTAAGAAGAAGTCTTTAAGTAAGGCACATTCTTTTTTGAAGGCTTCATCGGTGCTGCACATACGAGCTGCCCTCACTAGTTGTCCCTTCACGATCGACCTCTTCTGTTTCCAAGGGTGACAACTTGAAAAATGCAAGAAGGAATTGCAGTAGGTGGTTTTCCTAAAATGGAAGAACAAAAATTGTTGTTGAAATTGTCCTTTACCAGTTGTACATCCAAGTAGTCGATGACAGAGGAAGAGAAATGGTGTGTGAATCTTAAAAATTCAGTTGTGGAATTCATATATGAAATGAGTTCCAGAGCTTCCTCTTCACCTCCATCAAAAAGGATGAAAATGTCGTCCAAAAATCGTGTGTAGATTTTTGAACAACTGAGAAAAATAGGAGAATTAAATAGGAAAAATTTCTCCCAGTAGGCTACAAATAGATTCGCAACACAAGTGCCACACGGGGAACCCATTGCAATTCCTTTCTTTTGCAAGAAGTATTGATTGTTGAAAATGAAGAAATTAGAGGATAAGACAATGTCAAGCAAGACAGTGATAATATGAATGTCATTACTGGGAGCCCCAAGTTCCCGTAGCATGAGTTCAATCCATTCAACCGCTTCTACGTGAGGGATGGAGGTGTACAAATCCACCACGTCTATAGTCAGGAAATTAAGATCAGCGTTGAATTGCACATCATTAATCGAGTTGTGATACGCCCAAGAGTCTTTACAAATCTGCGGGATAGATTTCAAATATCTACCAATGATGTTATCAATGATACGGGCACAGGTGCGTGATAGAACTTCTTCCGTCAACTAGTGCCCGCATAGGTGGATCTGAAAGGCTCTTGTGAATTTTGGGGATCCCAAACATGACTGGTACTTTAGGCATGGTGATGTCAACAAAATTGTAAGTATCAATGTCAATTCTGCCTTCCAGGAAAAGATCCCTGAAATACCCTCTAATTCTTTTATATGCAGTGGACAGCTCGTTCAAGGATGAAGTGGCATAGGCAGGGGAATCGAGTACCCTCAGCATTCTCCTGGTGTAATCTTCCTTGTCGAAGATAACTAGACCACCTCCCTTATCTGGTTTAATGACTCGGAAAGCTTTATCATGAGATTGTTCAAGCTTGCGACTTGATCCTGGGATATATTCCTTGTTGAACTTGAGTTGCGATTGTGGAAAAATAAGTGTCTCAGGTCAAGTTCACAGGCGCTTTCAAAGATGTGAAGACCAGGATGTAAAGGAGGGTTGAATCAACTAGTTAATTTCAATTTGTTGTCCAGTGCAGAAGATTCACTATTGAAAAAAACTTTTAAGTTTAATTTACGCACATAAAATTTAAGATCCACCAGTGTTTTAGCTAATTTAAATTGGTGGTCGGGTACAAAATTTAACCCTTTTGCCAAAAGTTCAACCAGTTCTTGGTCAATCAAGGTATTAGAAATTGTAAATGAAGTCGCCTTTAAGATTAGAAATGACATGAGGCAGGTTGTCGTCACCAGAAATGCAGCCTGTGTGGGTGGAATTTCATCAATTAATTCCACCTCTTGTACCTCTGGTTCGGTTGCCTTCTTCCCTAAAAGGCCTCTGTTGATTATTGTAGTTGTGTGCTTTATTTTGGTTTTAAGCCTATTACTTCTTCTAGGCCCTTGCACAGGACTAGCCGGACTATTAGTGTCTGTGATGTCCTCATCACAGAGGGCTCTTCAGCAATTAGTTATCACATCTGTTATGTGCTGGGTCATCCCTTTCTGCATAGATATTTTGTCTAGTAACCTTTTTACCAGATCGGTATGCACAGTGCGTCTGGTAAGCCAACCTGTCTTTTGTTAACTTTTTGCCCTTGTTAACTTTAAGTTTGGACAGTAGGGCATCAATGCTGGTAAAAATACGCCATAGTCATATTTATACCTAACAAAGTTAATATCAACTTTAATCGCGTTGTCCAAGTTGAATGTTTCTTCCAATAAAATTGTAATTTGTTTGGAATAGTTTTTAATCATTAATTCTAGGAGTTCTGCGCCTTGTCTATTGAACAGAGACTCATTAGGAAACAAAAGCAGCATCCGAAAAAGGCCAGTAGGAGAAAAGAACTCCTTAATCCTTTAGGAATAACAGCTTCAGCCAAACATTGTTTAAAATATGCAACTACTAATTGCAATTTTTTCAGTTTCAGTAGTTTACCATCTAGAAATCTCAGCTTCTCTATGTTATCAGAAATGTTACCTGAGTCAGATGGGTCCGTCACCGATGGCCCTGCTCCAGAAAAATCACCAAAAGAAAGAGGTGCTAAGTTGTTGGCCCATTTGGACAATGAGGGCACATCCATGAGTGGTCCGTGACCCGAAATCTGTTGACTGCTAGGCATAGCAGGTAGCTGTCTAGGCTGGATTAGAGTTGCTGCCATTTCCTGCAGGCATGGAAGGCAAAGCAGCATTGTTAGCAAGCAGGCTGCCCTCCGAAATTATCAACCCTTGCGAAATCGACTGGGCAGGTTGTTGACCAGCTGGAATGAATGATACGTTGGAACAAAGTGAATTATTTTGCAGGTTAGTTTGTGTAAAGACCTGACTAGTTACATGGTCTCCGCTCCACCTTTCAATGTTGTCAAATCTTAGATTAATGCAATCTAAGCATTGAGAAAGAGCTACCAACAGCCCTTTCATGTTCGTTTGATCGTTAGAGTTCTCTGTACTGGTACTACAGGTACCAAATAAGTTCGGCGTTACTGGACTCGATGGTGTTGCAGACATAATACAAACGAGTTAAATAAGAAACAAATAAACTCACTGAAAACAAAAACGGAACACCACTGCAGCCAGAACGATGTAAAAGAAACGCAATTTATTTCAAGACCAAAACAGCGTTTTCGCTTCCAGAAAGCCAGAAGCTTCATCAGCAGTTGAAAGGATTAAAACCAAATGCATTTAAAACAAAGTAACTGGCGCTTGTTGACAACATCACCACAAGCGCAATGTTCTTCAAAGGTAACGATGAAACTTAAAAGGGCAACAATAACAAGGAGAGCGGGTGAAAACAAATACATAGTATGCCCTGTAAAACTTATATAAGGCCCTGTAAAATATATGGTTTTACAGGGCATACTATGTATTTGTTTTCACCCGCTCTCCTTGTTATTGTTGCCCTTTTAAGTTTCATCGTTGCCCTTTACAACATTGTGGTGCTTGTGGTGATGTCAACAAGCCAGTTACTTTGTTTTAAATGCATTTGGTTTTAATCCTTTCAACTGCTGATGAAGCTTCTGGCTTTCTGGAAGCGAAAACGCTGTTTTGGTCTTGAAATAAATTGCGCTTTTCTTTTACATCGTTCTGGCTGCAGTGGTGTTCCGTTTTTGTTTTCAGTGAGTTTATTTGTTTCTTATTTAACTCGTTTGTATTATGTCTGCAATACCATCGAGTCCAGTAACGCCGAACTTATTTGGTACCTGTAGTACCAGTACAGAGAACTCTAACGATCAAACGAACATGAAAGGGCTGTTGGTAGCTCTTTCTCAACGCTTAGATTGCATTAATCTAAGACTTGACAACATTGAAAGGTGGAGCGGAGACCATGTAACTAGTCGGGTCTTTACACAAACTAACCTGCAAAATAATTCACTTGGTTCCAACGTATCATTCATTCCAGCTGGTCAACAACCTGCCAAGTCGATTTCGCAAGGGTTGATAATTTCGGAGGGCAGCCTGCTTGCTAACAATGCTGCTTTGCCTTCCATGCCTGCAGGAAATGGCAGCAACTCTACGAATCCAGCGCCTAGACAGCTACCTGCTATGCCTAGCAGTCAACAGATTTCGTGTCACGGACCACTCATGGATGTGCCCTCATTGTCCAAATAGGCCAACAACTTAGCACCTCTTTCTTTTGGTGATTTTTCTGGAGCAGGGCCATCGGTGACGGACCCATCTGACTCAGGTAACATTTCTGATAACATAGCAGCGAAGCTGAGATTTCTAGATGGTAAACTACTGAAACTGAAAACATTGCAATTAGAAGTTGCATATTTTAAACAATGTTTGGCTGAAGCTGTTATTCCTAAAGGATTAAGGAGTTCTTTTTCTCCTACTGGCCTTTTTTCGGATGCTGCTTTTGTTTCCGAATTGGAGTCTCTGTTCAATAGACAAGGCGCAGAACTCCTAGAATTAATGATTAAAAACTATTCCAAACAAATTACAATTTTATTGGAAGAAACATCCAACTTGGACAACGCGATTAAAGTTGATATTAACTTTGTTAGGTATAAATATGACTATGGCCGTATTTTTGCCAGCATTGATACCCTACTGTCCAAACTTAAAGTTAACAAGGGCAAAAAGTTAACAAGAGACAGGTTGGCTTACCAGACGCACTGTGCATACCCGAATCTGGTAAAAAAGGTTACTAGACAAAATATCTATGCAGAAAGGGATGACCCAGCACATAACAGATGTGATAACGAATTGCTGGAATAGCCCCTCTGTGATGAGGACATCACAGACACTAATAGTCCGGCTAGTCCTGTGCAAGGGCCTAGAAGAAGTAATAGGCTTAAAAACCAAAATAAAGCACACAACTACAATAATCAACAGAGGCCTTTTTAGGAAGAAGGGCAACCGAACCAGAGGTACAAGAGGTGGAATTAATTGATGAAATTCCACCCCACATAGGCTGCATTTCTGGTGACGACAACCTGCCTCATGTCATTTCTAATCTTAAAGGCGACTTCCACATTTACAATTTCTCTAATACCTTGATTGACCAAGAACTGGTTGAACTTTTGGCAAAAGGGTTAAATTTTGTACCCGACCACCAATTTAAATTAGCTAAAACACTGGTGGATCTTAAATTTTATGTGCGTAAATTAAACTTAAAAGTTTTTTTCAATAGTGAATCTTCTGCACTGGACAACAAATTGAAATTAACTAGTTGATTCAACCCTCCTTTACATCCTGGTCTTCACATCTTTGAAAGCGCCTGTGAACTTGACCTGAGACACTTATTTTTCCACAATCGCAACTCAAGTTCAACAAGGAATATATCCCAGGATCAAGTTGCAAGCTTGAACAATCTCTGCGATAAAGCTGTCCGAGTCATTAAACCAGATAAGGGAGGTGGTCTAGTTATCTTCGACAAGGAAGATTACACCAGGAGAATGCTGAGGGTACTCGATTCCCCTGCCTATGCCACTTCATCCTTGAATGAGCTGTCCACTGCATATAAAAGAATTAGAGGGTATTTCAGGGATCTTTTCCTGGAAGGCAGAATTGACATTGATACTTACAATTTTGTTGACATCACCATGCCTAAAGTACCAGTCATGTTTGGGATCCCCAAAATTCACAAGAGCCTTTCAGATCCACCTATGCGGGCACTAGTTGACGGAAGAAGTTCTATCACGCACCCCTGTGCCCGTATCATTGATAACATCATTGGTAGATATTTGAAATCTATCCCGCAGATTTGTAAAGACTCTGGCTGCCTCAACTCGATTAATGATGTGCAATTCAACGCTGATCTTAATTTCCTGACTATAGACGTGGTGGATTTGTACACCTCCATCCCTCACGTAGAAGCAGTTGAATGGACTGAACTCATGCTACGGGAACTTGGGGCTCCCAGTAATGACATTCATATTATCACTGTCTTGCTTGACATTGTCTTATCCTCTAATTTCTTCATTTTCAACAATCAATACTTCTTGCAAAAGAAAGGAATTGCAATGGGTTCCCCGTGTGGCAGTTGTGTTGTGAATCTATTTGTAGCCTACTGGGAGAAATTTTTCCTATTTAATTCTCCTATTTTTCTCAGTTGTTCAAAAATCTACACACATTTTTGACGACATTTTCATCCTTTTGAAGGAGGTGAAGAGGAAGCTCTGGAACTCATTTCATATATGAATTCCACAACTGAATTTTTAAGATTCACACACCATTTCTCTTCCTCTGTCATCGACTACTTGGATGTACAACTGGTAAAGGACAATTTCAACAACAACTTTGTTCTTCCATTTTTAGGAAAACCACCTACTGCAATTCCTTCTTGCATTTTCAAGTTGTCACCCTTGGAAACAGAAGAGGTCGATCGTGAAGGGACAACTAGTGAGGGCAGCTCAGATGTGCAGCACCGATGAAGCCTTCAAAAAGAATGTGCCTTACTTAAAGACTTCTTCTTAAACAGAGGATACCCGTAGACTTGGTCATTGATTTGACTGTGGAAGTCTCCTCTAAACGCTTGAGGGTTTTCTTACACCTCTTCTCTCCTCTAGATCTCCCTCGCCAAGTGGAAGACCATTAGACACATTGGATCCATTGCCTTTGGACCCATCTTGTGGGCAGGATACTATTGTTGTGGACACCAATAAGGACCCTGACTTCTCGGCCAGTTTTATTACTGCCTTCAACACAAACTCAAGGCATATTTGTTCCATTATGAGGAAGAACTGTTTTTTTATCATGAATTCGGGGCTACACGATAGGCTAGGTTTATCTCCTATCTTCACATAGGAGGGTAATAACCTTAAAGATATTTTACAGAGAAATACGAAATGTGATCACTTGACGAGAATAAAGGGCACATCTACTTGTGGGTGTTGCAAATGGTGCAGATATCTGCGAGTAGGTAACTCTTTCATCATTGGGGAGAGGAAATATTTCATCAATCACAAAATTAATTGTAAAACGAAGGCCATAGTATACAGCTTTTGCCAATGCGCAGCTTTCTATGTTGGTAAATCGGATAGACGCTTCTGTGACCGTATATACCAACACATCTACGCTATCAACAATAAGAAAAGCGACAACGCATTGTCAAAACATATTCTTAACAACAGCGGCCACAGCTTCCTGTTTATGGGCATTGACCATATCAGCATGGATATCAGAGATGGCCCACAATCTCTCATTGTTGAGACTCGTGAGCTCGAATGGCAACTCCAACTGGACGCCTTTTCATTTCCTGGGCTAAACGAAAACTGTAATATTGCTGCTATTCTTAAATATAAGAGCTACCTTAGATAATACTTTTTTACTCTTAGTGGCATACCAACCTATCCCATTGGTCAACTCCAAGGACAGTGAATAATGTTGCATATATTGCTTTGCTAGGGTTAAGCCCATTGAATGTTCTATTCCATCTATAGTTTAAAGTAATAGCAACTTTAACATATTGATTTCCTTTGATATGTAGCGTTTTTCATATTGCTTGCTCCTGTTAGGTGACCCGATGCAGTAGTACATGTAGTTGCTCTTGTTTATTGATATTTACTATATACAACTTTTTAGCTTCACATTTCATTTAGAATGTTTTTATTCTTTTATATAAGTTTTACAGGGCATACTATGTATTTGTTTTCACCCGCTCTCCTTGTTATTGTTGCCCTTTTAAGTTTCATCGTTGCCCCTTTAAGCAACATTGTGGCGCTTGTGGTGATGTCAACAAGCCAGTTACTTTGTTTTAAATGCATTTGGTTTTAATCCTTTCAACTGCTGATGAAGCTTCTGGCTTTCTGGAAGCGAAAACGCTGTTTTGGTCTTGAAATAAATTGCGTTTCTTTTCTTTTACATCGTTCTGGCTGCAGTGGTGTTCCGTTTTTGTTTTCAGTAACCTTAACTTATTGCTATACCTCATTCAACACAGTGCGTCAAGGTAGGTTGGTTCCAGCTGATCTGCCTACCTTACCTCAACTGGCCATGGCACCAAGGACTGGTGGTGCCCCCTCTGCTGCCACTGCAGTACCTGTGGCAGTGGAGAGTACCGCTCCCTGAGATGTGGCCCAACCCCTGGGGGGGTGGAGGGGGTGTTGTCAACTTGGATGAGTTGCCAGTCTTGGTGAGCAAAATAGTCTACTGTGGGTTTGACCATTGCCTGCACCTGATTGAGGTCCTGCTGGCTGACTTGGTGGGGTAGTCTCACCCTAAAGCCTAGCCTCCAGCACTGCCACCCTTGGGGTAGTGAAGGAGCAGTGGTGGGGTTGTGAGTCATACTGCTGCTGCTGTCTGGAAGCACATGGGACTTGGATTCCACAACACCCTCCCTATCCAAGGTGTTTACCCCCTTATGTGTCTCACACATCACCCTAGTCTGCTGTCTTGTCTGTCTTGTCTGTCTGCAAATGCATCCTCACCTACCCAATGTACCTCCTCCACATGTACCTATGTCCCTTCCCCAACATTTCACTCTCACCTTAAAAAAACAAAAAAATGGGCACCTGTCCCAAAAATGATATTGTCCCATACATAGCTCTCCATTTTGCATGTGTGCACTGGACACATGTAATTTTTTCCAGCTGGCTTAGCAATGCAGTTATGTTATCCTTGCCCCTCCCTCTGGGGTTGAAAGTTCAAAGTCATGTACTAATTCTGTCAAAGTGCACAGTTGGTGCTGTACAAGAAATGGATAGCTATGATTCTTTCCTACACCCTTCCTGCACATCTCTACCTGCCTTTCACTATGTTTTCCCCCTGCTTGCACCCCATTTCACAACTTTCCTATCTTACCATTTTCTTGTTTTTAGATTTTTTTTTAGTGCGTTGCTGTGTGGTACACTGCATCACACATTTTCGCTAAGCACAGCTAAATAGAGATCTATTGACTATATGTATTTTTAAACTTGTAATGCACACAAAATAAACACCTGTCCCATATTTTGAACCCAAGACCATCGCACCTGCAGACCACTACATTAACCTACCACACCACACAATTCTTAATTAGCACAGGTGGTTTAAAGAAACATAGCAATTGCCAGTTACAGTCAATAAGCGTGTTTCAGCAGAGCTGGGTAACACACTGCATCACACCACGCTGCTCGGCACAAAATTGATTAAAAGCAATTCAATTAAAAAGTTTAAAACTGGGAGTGTACCTTGGACTCTGGTGCAGTAGTACACCACTAGAAAGCCAAAGACATAATAATGGATATAAGTAAGGCCTGTGATAGCATTTAAATGTGCCCTTCAGCAGCAACATGTAAAAAGACAACTGCTAAGGCATTAATGGCAAAATACATGTTCAACTTGAGATCCTGGTGCACACATACATCATTATAAAGCCATGCACATACTGACGGATGTAGAAAATGTATGTCACAGCCTGTATGTGTGCACATATATCTTGCAAATACACCTACTGTAGCAGTGACTTAGTAGCTCAGTCTGTTAATTGCCTTGCAAATAGTACATTTTGCCACTTACAGTCATGGGTTCAAATCCTGTGGTGTGTAAAAAGTAATGTACAGTATTCTGAAGGCACCAATTAATGACTGAGTCATGCACTCTTTATCCACACAATGCATTAAAAAATACATGTCTGTTTTTCACTGATGGAAGTCACGGGCCTGCAGGTAGAAGCACACTGCACATATCCCTATAGCAAAACTATATGTGCATAAAGTGTCATATTATGCATTAATATGCATTCACAGAGAATGTCAACACAGGTACTGCAAATGAGGGCCACTAATATCAGAGTGCACCACACAATCTTTGCAAAGTCACTGTGCTGATTAACACAGCCGCACAGATAACATACACATTGGAATTCCCTGCTTGTAACAAGGCCTGCACTCATACATGCTGCAAATTACTACCAGACTGTAACACATGGCGTGGCAGTTGCCCAAATGGTGGACATATTCTTATACTTATCCCCCATCTTAACCAAGGACACACCAAACATGTTGCCTAGTACTCTGTTAATGATACCATTGCCTAACATATTTACCTTAAATACATGCCTTAATTGGAGTGGAAAGGGTAGCCTCACTCTGGCTCTGACTCGACAACAAGGCTGACACAGTTCCCACAGTTACCCCTACAGCTTGTTGTCCTCTAAAGTGATCATACTCTCTGCCTATGTCTATTACCTGCAGCAGCAGCTGCAGCCTGTAGCACACACATCCTTATGTAAAGGTTTCTGCTACCTACCCTCTGCGACAATGTAGTCTCTTCGCCCCAGTAATGTCCAGCATAACATATCAGAAAGAGGACCTAATCTACATGAAGGCATTATATATTGTACAGTGGTTGCATGTCATTGGCTGATGATAGTGCAAATCAGCTGTGTTGGGTGCAATTACCATTTCAGACCCACAAATTGATTTGGAGGTAATCACCTGCTGATGAGAAGCATATTTAAAAGGCAAGCAGCTGCCTATGGGGAACCATTCTGTATGAGACATTCCTTACACAGAGCACGCCATTGTGAAAACTTTTCTATCACCACATATCAACAGAGAAGTACTGCACTGCATCAGGTATGTATCTGATTTTGTGTACAACAGGATGCAGATGGGTGAATAGACTTATGGGGAATAGGGATTACAGCATTAAGCCTGTCTTAGACCTGTGATAATGACATGTCATTGACCTCCTGCTGTCTTACACCTACACAGGACGTACAATACATCAATGGTGCATTGTCATTTGTCAGTGTTGCACACTGGTCTCGTTGGACTGTCCCTTTATAGTGGTTGTAATAGCACCTGCTATTTGTGTGGCACTGTTCTTATGACATATTATTGGAGGGTTGCCCATAGGGGACACACCACAGTAAACCTGAGTGTTGGGTGTATGATCATACAGCAGTATCTGTCATGGCACACACGAGAATACCTGACTATTGCTATTATCTCAGTTGTATCCATACACTTAGTATGTTTCCACACTGTGGAGTATGACGTGTGAGCAAGCAGTGGATATGGCTAGCCAATTTGTCCTTGCTGTCTCTCTACATAGCGTACTTCCACATATGTGATCCTGCAATGTGTTCCCCTTTTGTTGTCTTTCAGGAATCATGTACCCTCGATGCCACGCACCCTTCTCTGATGCGGAAAATGAAATTATACTAGAAGGACTAAGGCAACGTCATCACATCCTACTGTCCAGGGGGAGGCAAAACAGGGAACAGCAGGCTGCATTGTGGGAAGATCTTGTCTGTGATGTGAATGGAATGGGCCACCAACACAGAACATATGAGCAGGTTCGACACCACGCAATGGACATGAGCAATGCTGCAAAATGAATGGCAGCAGATGTAGTCATGGATTGTCATTACCAGTGGAGGGCCTGTAGTGGAACAACCACTTGTGGCCACTGAGGAATTCCTGGTGAACCTAGGCATACACGACTGCTCCCAGGCATCCATCATACCATACATCATGGAGGCGGGTGCTACAGTTTCCAAAGCAGAGAAGCATGTAGGTAGGCTTACTGTTATCAGCACTGTAATACTGTATTAGTCAGTGTGTCAGGCTGTACATACTTTTACATAGGTGTCAGGTCTTTGTTCTTTGGGGGGAGGATTTAACCTCAGTTGTACTGTTATACTTAGAATGTGACCAATACAACAAGTAACACAGTAGCTACTGTAAATGTGAGATATATGGATGTATTACCTTGTTCTGCTCAACATGCATTGGTACTGACATTATCTCATGCTCAATGTTTCACAAGTCTGTTAAGTATTGGCCACGGCCATGTTCATGCTCCTGGTAAGCATGACACTGTTTTGTTAAGGAACATTTATAGTCTATTAAAGTGAAGGGCCAGAGCAATACCCTATTTAAACACTATTGTACAGTGGTTGCATGTCATTGGCTGATGATACTGCAAATCAGCTGTGTTGGGTGCAATTACCATTTCAGACCCACAGATTGATTTGGAGGTAATCACCTGCTGATTTGTGTAAACAAAGTAGAATGTTTTTATTTTCTAGTCTGGAACAGGTACCTAAGGATTTTAGAGAAGGTATTCACAGGAGTGTAGATGAACAAAATGAAAAACTTTGGTAGTGACAGTTAAGAGCAGATAAGCCTCCGGGTCTAAATGAGGCAATTACTGTAAAATGCCTTTTAAAAATAAAAGGTTGAAAGGAAAATAAATTAGGCAGTGAAACATGTATTTCAATATATTTGTTAAGATAGGTGTACTGAATTTTTATGTGTTGTTTTATCAAGTATAGTTTCATGTTGATTAATTAAGAGGTAGATTTTACTGGTCAAGTTTTACTTGATTTACTATAAAGGTCTTGAGTTGAATGTGTATTTTGTTTTGAGGAAATCTTTTTTGGACAAAAGCGGAGAAGAAAATGTTTGACTGCTAATCCAGTTGTGGGTCTTTGTTATTATGATTATTATTGGTGGATTGTTCATGCACAGTAGTGCAGGTATTCATGTACTGTTTTTCTCTTTCTTATCATAAGTGACTGGGGATGTTGGTGTCAGTCAACCTGAATTCAGTGTCTCTTCGGAATCTGATGATGATGGTGGCCAAAGTGAGGCACAGGTACGGGAGTTGGAGGCTGAATCTGTCCCAGAGGTAGATATCCCTTTTCTGCCTCCATTGTCACTGCACACAGTCAGTATGTCCACACATACCCAGTCCACAGAGGCCACAGATATTGAACAGGAAAGTGTGGCAACTATGGCAGCAGTGAGTGTAGACAGTGGCCATAACCAGAGAGATGGTGAGGCCCCACACAGGTGGATTGACAGGGGTGCTCATAGGAGTCCTGCTGTCCATCCACCACTGGATGCAGGTGTCACATCATGGGTCACTCGGTGCATGTTTTGGGCCATAACAGAAGCACAGGCACATTCTGAATGGAACAGAGATATATACAGCACAGTCTGACATCCATGTCTGCCTACACTGCACTGGGGACACCCTGGATCAGTTGACTGATGTAGTGGACAGAAGGTGGGCTGAGACAGTGTCTGTCTTGGACCACACATTGTCTTGTGCTGGAACACGTGGCTGGAGTTGAGCGTCAGACTCATGGATGTAGGTCAGCAACCCCATCTGCTGAGATTCCATGTGGCCGTGCACACTCACGCTCCAGTAGTGGTAGAACATCCTGTGCTACAGAGGGGAGTATGCTGTCTACACCATGATGTGGCAGACCATGAGCTCGGGGTCCTGGAAATTCTTGTGGTGGACATGGTCCCAGCAGACAGCAGCCACCATCGGGTACTAGCACTGCTTCTGACCTTGGACATGGTAGTACCAGTGTAACTCCTGGCAGAACCAGTTCCTGTGTTCAGGACCGGAGACAGTGTAGTGAAATGTCAACTCTACCATGTATGGTCCAACACTGTCTAACACACACACACATGTATGGCTAACACTGAGCTTGACTGTGTACATGCATGCACACACCACTTTCAAATGCAGGTCACCTACAGACACACACAGTACCTTTCCATAGTCCATCTTACCTGCTTCCCTTCCTGACTCACATACATGCTGTCAACCATTTGGGTCAGCCTGGGCTTCATGCACTCCCACACAACACCCTGTACAAGTGATGATACTTGTGCCACATACCCGTCATGCTCACCATCGATGCAGGGAAATGAAGCTATGTGTCTTATGCACAGGGTGACTATATTAGTCAACATGTATTTGTGTAATGCAGTGTTTTTTTGCCATGTCACATGTTGTGGATAATGACAGATACTGTATGCTGGCATTTGTCATGAGTACGCCACATACTTTTGTGTACTTTATATAGTATGATGTTGTATAGTTACACAATGACAGGAGGGTCATGGACCTGTTTATGTTTACTGTATGTTTCAGGAGTCTGTTGTGATAACCTATGGATACACAGTGGCAATAAAGCAGTACAGAATGGAATGTCAGCACAGCACAAATATGTCTTCAGCAAGGTACAGCAATATAAGTGCATGGCTCTATAGGTTCATATGTATATAACAGGCTAACAAGGACAATGGCAGCATTCGGCATACTCATGCATCCCTAATCTGTGAACAGGTATGCTACCCTTGATAAGTGTCACCAGAGATTTGGGAACACTTACATCTACAAGCTGTCTTGATGGAGATGACCCATTTACAAATATCCTGTGACTAGTACAGACATTTGCCCTACACCAGTTATGATTGGGGTGTTCTGCATCCCATTTTATAACCTGCACATGCTGTATCACAGCACATGGGTGCTTCACATGCATGGGGGGCCTGTTACATGTAGGGTGTACTGTCTGTGTTACATACCTGTCTCTCTGGCATGTACTATGTATACCACAGTGATGTTGTAGGCATGTAGAACAGGTGAGATGTGTTAGTCCTGTCATGAGTATGCTAGAAATACACAGTGGGATCTGTCACCTCCCTGTATGGAGCCATACACATCCCCAACAAAGCATTTAGAAGACAGACTACACATGTACAGTCATGACACGGATTCCATAGGACATGAAATCTACACTGTGTATTGGTGCAGTGGTGGCTGGTGACTTCAAATCAAAGGGGGGCTGCAGGAGACAGCTGAATGGGTGGGGTCAAGGGGAAGGGGTGTGATCAATGAGAAAGGGGAGGAGCTATGCTCAAAACCACAAAAACTAACTTTAATTAAATACACTGCCCTGGGTGGCAAACCATCATTATGAGAGTCCAATCAAGACAAAAATAAGTGTAGAAGAATAAAAATATTTCAATGCATTGCCTGCCTGACAGCTTACTTAATATCTAGATGGAAACAAAAGGTTGTGAGGCATGAAAAAATAAATTACTTTTTAAATACATTACTGGAATGCCAGTCAAAATCAAGTATAAGAAAAACCAGAAGCACTCAACTCAAACCACTTCTCCTTGCACTGCAGTTCTAATTATAATTTATATTCAGCTTTATTAAAGTACCAAGAAACATGCTGAAAGTAGAAATCTCTGTGATGCCCCCACTTGTAAAAATGTTTCTTATCCAAAAATGACCTGCTGCCTGACAACTATCTACCTGTTTCATGGGGAAAACATGAAAGTAAAAAATGAAAAGTAAACAAGAAACAAGCTCAAGATACATTGCTTAAAGGATTACTGTACAGGTTATGGACCACACATGATTGGCATTCTGTTTAGTTTATGGGTAAAGCCTGCAGAGATGACTGGAAGTCTCCAACAAGTGTAATGAGCTTTTTAAAATAATGGAATCCTGTCCTTTAATACCCAAGGCTTATACAGTGGGCCAGATTCAGGAAGCCTCCGTGTAAGAGTTATAACTCTTACACGGAGGCTGCAGTGAAACTGTGTGATGTCAGCATGTCATGCATATGCATGAGGTGCATGAGGCATGCTGAATCACACTAGTAACTCTTACACGGTCCGTGTAAGAGAGTAGGGGGCGTGTCTGTAGGCTAAGCCCTGCAAGCGGACACGCCCCAGAAGACTAGAATGGCTGAAAGTAAACAGCCACGAGAGAGGTCATGGAAATGTGAATAAACACACTACACAACACATGCCCCGATAGACCATCACTGTATAAAGTGAAGAGATGTTATAAAATTAAATTAAAACCTTTTTTTTTTTTTTTAAACCCTGGAAATGTTTGCTACTGTGTGCGCGGGTGTGCTACTAGCGCAATCACAGTTAGCAGTCAGTGGAAAAGGATATAAGAACTAAATATGCGAAGTAAGCCACGAAGTAATAGCTTAGCGGTAGAGTTGCTGGCCTAAGAGTAGGCAGGCAGGGTTCGACCCCCCACAACAACTTTTTTTTTTTTGTAAATAAGCACGAAAAAGCCCCCTGACAGTATTGTACAAATGTAAATGTATTCCCTTTTGTAAAATGGAATGAAATGGAGCATATATTTCGAAGTAACACAATAATAAAAATAGTCAGAAATGTACTGATAGCTAAGCTGCTGTGAGACGGAATGCCCGTAGCTGAGTAGTGTTTAAAAAGCTGCAAACTGTATGCTCGTTGCTAAGCACCAGTTTAATAGGCTGAAACCGTTTGCAACTAGCTGTGCTTAGCTGAACATGTGTGTCACTAGCCAATTAAGGTTTATCCCAGCGCACACCGTTTGCGCGACGCTCCCACAAGCTAACTGCCAGTGCGCATGCGTTACCTCCGCGCAAACGAGCGCAGACCTGGTTTTAAATGCTTAAAAGTGCTTTTGGCAAGTTTGATTGACAGGTCCTCAACTCATTTCTGTCAGGAAAATCAAAAGTCAGTTGCCAGAGTCGAACCCAGGATACCATGCACTAGAGTCAAGGTACTTCACCACTAAGCCATGACAGCAATACCATGAAATGCAGAAATAGCATATATATGGGATAAAATCCAGAATGGAGCATGAGAAAGCATTTTCAGTGAAGTAGATACAATTCCAAAACGGCCAATCAGGGAAATGTGCAGGAAAAGCGGCATATATAAGCCCCATAGGCAGGAATACACAGCAGAAACGATTGTAGAACAGACCTGCAGTCAGAATGAGTGGAGTAGGTGAGGGACATTGCTTTCGAGCACAGCGTTGGGGCGTTGAGGAGTCCAGATACATGGTCTGGCTCCTTGTCCATCATCACGAGGCCCAACTCATGCAGGGCCAGGTCTCATGGGGAGCATATAGGGCAGAGGCATGGGACCAGTTGGCTCGTGATCTGACCAGTGCTACTGGCATTCCACGCACTGGTGAGCAGGTCCGTCACCACCATGCGGACCTGAAGTGACGCAAGGAAGACCAGTTGTCCGAATGGATCCAGGAGGCCCGGGATATGCCCAACGCCCCACTACTAAGTAAGTTACATTTTGCTTATGTATGTAAGGATTTCGACTGGCTGATACCATGGAGATGTGTAGTCCAATATTACTTCTTTCGTATTACAGCTGCAGGTGTCCACTCTGTGAATCGCGAGATGTATGGCCGTAGGCTGGTGCGGCTGCGCCACCATGCAGGTTAGTAACCCCACCCATTACTTGTAAATAAATATTGTACTGTAGCATGTATCAGAACACTGCAGTGTATTGATTAAAAGTAATATAATGTGCAAGCAGGAATTGTAAGTCTGCAGGTATGGCTGCAACAAGTTCATCAGTATGCAAGTGTAACTGGAAATATAATTGATAGAATTAAACAGTGCTGTAATACAGATGTCCCACCATGAATTAAATATAGTGTAACCTGCAGTAGTCCCAAGAGTACAGCTTTAGAATCCGAGGTAGTCATATGTGAGATATATCCCCTGTTGAAATGCTGAATCATGACAGAAGTGAGGCTGTTGGAAAGTGTTTGAATCACCACCAGTCTAACATGTGAACAAAGCCTAGAAGTACCAACCTGAACTGTGAAGTTGCAGGATGTGTGAGAGTGACAGAAAGGGTCATGTATGAATAAATAAAGTAGTAATAACCCCTGAATATAGTAGCCCCAGTGTGTTTCTACAGAACTAAATGCCTGTGGGAAGTACAACTTAATATCCCAAACTGATTTCAGTGTGTCAGAATCTGGAATGTCTAGGCCAAATGCTGTATATGGTGATCACAGTAAACAATTTGCAGATAGAATGAATGATTATCTGACAGACTAAACAGCCATAGTTGTCCCCTGTCCTGTCATCAAAGTGTAGCAGGATGATGTATCTGATCAAATTCAAAATAAGTAGGATAGTGATGTATTTGTAACAGGTGTAGCTTGACAGTCAAATAAAATTTATTTTGAAACATCAGCCTCAACTTAATTGTGTACCTTATACAAATGTAAATCAATGTGTAACATATGAATGTGTCATCACTTTCTATCTCCCCAACCCTATAATTCCATTTAACAACACCCACTAAATAATGGTATGTGAACATTTCATTAATCATGGACATTTGTCCGTTTCAAAAATATATGCATGTCTGTTCGTGCATGTGCCCTGTTCATACCTGCAAATCTGATGGCCTGTTGCCATTAATCAACCCTGCATGTTGTTTGACTGTGTATTTCTGTTCAAATAATGCATGTGATATTGATATGCCCCTTGTTCAATGGTGTTAATATCTGGGTGTTTGTTTGATGGGAATACCAATGCATGCTGTTACAACTAATCTGAATGGAATAACATGCCACTAACCCAAACTAACATAACAACTCACAAACCTAGAACGCTTGGGAAGGCGGGTCCCAGCGGACCCACCTCTCCCACCTCAGCTGGTGCCTGCACCTGGCCGGACCCCCCTCCGGTGGCCCTGTGCCACCTTCGGGTGGAAGCGCTGCAGGGGATGGGGCCGGTCCCCCCTCTGCAAGTGTGGCCGGAGGGGTTCGTCCACTCACACTCCGCGGTGTCCGGTCTGTGGTGCGAAGGGAGATCCAAGACACTGTACTTGGGCCCCTACGCCAGCTTGAGGCTCGTGTGGCACAGCTAACGGCCCCGGCCGTTGCCCCCACACAGCCCCAGCACAGCCCGTCCTGGGCTGTGAAGGAACAGTGGCAACTGCCTATGGGTGGGGATATCAGTTCCACTGTTGCCATCTGTGGGCTCATGCATCTTGGAAATCCCAACCTCCGTCCACCTCAATTGTGTAACCCCCACGGTGTCATACACCGCCCCTGTATGCGTCTTGTCTGTCTTGTCTGTTAACCTACCCAACCTACCTCCCCAGCTATACCGACTTCCTTCACCTGACATACCACTCTCACCTGAAAAAGAAAAAAAGGGCACTCTGTACCCACAAAAAAATTACGCCCCATACATAGCTGTCCATGTCGCACACATGTCTGCTTGACATTGAAACAGTTAATTACAATTGGCTCTACACCAAATATTAATGTTGTCCTGACACCTCTCTCAGGGGTGAAAGGTTTCCAATGTCTCACCAAAATACATGGAAATGCACAGCTGTTGCTGCCAAAGACATGGGCATCTATGGGCCTTACCTATATCCCTCCTGCAAATCCCACGCTTCTTTCCCTACTGTCTTACCCTCTTTGTGACCCCTTTTTCACCAATTTCCTGTCACCCCTTTTTCTTTTCTTTCAAAGAAATTAGCTGGTGTGTTAGCGGAGCTCACCGCCAGTGCGCATGCGTGAGCTCAGCATAAAGCGCAGACCTGGTTTTAAGTGCTTAAAAGTGCCTTTATGGCACTTTGATTGACAGGTCCTGTACTCAGTTTGAAAGTTTGCTAAGAAAAATAAATTTCCACTGTCAGTCTTGAACCCAGGACCTTGGTAACATTAGTCTGTATGACCTACCACTAAGCCATGCCTGCTTTACAAGAACACAGTGCTAAAATAAATGTAACATGTAATAGTAGGAATCAGTATAAAGGCAATATAGGAGATGTACTATCCAAAGCATGTCAGGTAGAGTTTTAATGGCCAAATTACTGGATTCCCATACTAGTTCAGTGTGAACAGAAACAGCCCTGCTACCTGTTAGCTTGTACATAATAATGTAAGGTAATGTACATATGTGAAGGTATGTATATCTACACATACATATATATAAATATATATTAATACATATGAAATATAGTCGAGGGTCTCAGTAGCCATACACACTCACTACAGGAAACAGTGAACATAATTGCAGCAACCTGAATGTGCAACACAGCCTGACCCCTGTGTGACCTACTTACCCTTCTAACTGCTTAAAGGTGGCCTCAGCACTTTGATTGACAGGTCCTGTACTCAGT